>NC_092112.1:35616797-35916797 GCF_045679555.1 Salvelinus alpinus | reverse complement strand
CCTATCCGCTCACAGCCTATCCGCTCACAGCCTATCTGCACTGTATCTGCAAGCTGTTGGCTAGAGTGAAGTTGCCAAGGCCGGAGTAGACACAGTTGCTAATTAACGCAACAGTTTTTGTGACAAAACTATCAGTAGGGTTGAAACGTGCATATTTCTTTATGCGGATTGTAGGATATTTGCACGAAAATCTGTCGCCAATTGGATGTAAACCTAGCTTATGTATCACTTTTATCCGTCGAACTGTCTCTGCGTGTGTGTGTGTGCCTTTCGATCTCACTTTCTCTCTCACTCTTTCCTCTCACTTTCTGTAAGTCAATGTATTAAAGTAACCTTTCCTTCCCTGAAATGATCGCTGTTGGGCACACAGCGTATTTCCTTTTGGTGGTGAAAACATGTTATGTTTTCATTCACCAGTTGTACGTTGGTCTTAAAGGGTTAACGCCATTCCAAAACAATCTAGTTTCCTCCATGTGTTCTCAAAACATTGAGATACGGGGTAGTCAATTGTCATAATGCCTGACGACACCAATGGCCCTGAGGGTAGTAGCATAGGAAGTAGGGTCGGGCGACGTTATGATAGCATCGTCGATCAACGATGATTGACAGCCATTGTTGATGGTGACGACTTTGTGATGTGACAGACAATAGTTTAGCCTATTTGAACTTGACTGGCGCTGCTCAGTAAAAAACGGAGTCTCGGATTGCAGGGCAGTACCCAAGATACAGTTGAAGTTGGAAATTTACATACACCATAGCCAAATATATTTAATCTCAGTTTTTCACAATTCCTGACATTTAATCCTAGGTCAGTTAGGATCACCACTTTATTTTAGAATGTGAAATGTCAGAATAATAGTAGAGAATTATTTATTTCAACTTTTATTTCTTTCATCACATTCCCAGTGGGTCAGAAGTTTACATGCTACCAAATACTAATTGAGTGTATTGCCTTTAAATTGTTTAACTTGGGTCAAACGTTTCGGGTAGCCTTCCACAAGCTTCCCACAAAAAGTTGGGTGAATTTTGGCCCATTCCTCCTGACAGAGCTGGTGTAACTGAGTCAGGTTTGTAGGCCTCCTTGCTCGCACATGCTTTTTCAGTTCTGCACACAAATGTTCTATAGGATTAAGACAGGGAATTTTTACTTCGATTAAATGTTAGGAATTGTGAACAACTGAGTTTTTAAATGTATTTGGCTAAGGTGTATGTAAACCTCCGGCTTCAGCTGCATCTCCTACTAGGCCTATAATAAAAGCCTTAAGACAACTTAAAGTTATGAACAGTAGCTTATTTCCCAAATATTCTAGGCTATATTAAGGTGTTGCCCTAAAGTTGTTGTGACTTTCAAGAATGAAGGTCTATAGCCTAGTCATAGGCTTCTCAATCACAGCTTTATGAGAGATGGCACAAACAAGTATTCATTGTTCTATTATTTTGAGGCAAATAAAGCCCATGATGTATAACTTAATTCTCTACGGTAAGACTGTAACTCATCAGACAGTCACTGCTCCATCATGTGCGTGCCACGCACACACACACCCGTTCTGCTTTTCCACCGGAAAGGAATATTTGAAAACATTTGCTATTGCCTGTACTTAGCCTCTTCCCAGGCTTTCAACAACATTATATTTCACCATGATTTGTCCAGTTAAATTCGATTTCGCGCTACAGCCTAACTGTCGTTTTAGCCGAGCTTTTTGGTTATGTTTGAGTTTTTTTATGTATTGAAATGGCCAATGGGGGCGATGGCATCGTATATCACTGATTTATGGTACACAATCATCATCGGACAAAGGTTGACATCGCCGAACCCTACCTCCTTGCTCTGACTCTACTCATAACTACGTTATTGAGGAAAAATGTACTTTATATGCCTGTGATAAGTGGTTGTCCCACCTAGCTATCTTAAGATGAATACACTAACTTTAAGTCTCTCTGGATAAGAGCGTCTGCTAAATGACTACAATGTGAAATGTAGGAAGCGCTCTGTGTCAGACACATTCACTCTCTCGCTCTGTGTGTGTGTTTTGACAGAAAGTAAAATTAAATGACCTCAGGGTACTTTAACTGTGACTTTTCGGGAGACTAAAGAAAAGATGAGCACTCTGTTTCTGTGTAAAGCTGATGTATTTATTAACGGGACAAACAAACAATAGGCTCACGTTTTGCCATGAATCCCCTTCATCAGAGCCTTGAGAAGGATTTAGGGAGGCACCTATATCACCTCGCAGGGGAGTGTCCCGCTCGTCATGTCAATCAAACATGTCAGTAGTAACAGCAACTACACAAGTTATTCAAACAATAGTATGATTGATTCAAGATTCCTACACATACATTCCACTTGAGTAACAAAAGACGGCGAAGTAAACAAAGAAAAACGTCTTTACAGAAAAAGATGAGGGAGAGCTGTTCATTCAGACCATTTGGCTCGACGCAATCTATGCAGTCGATCCAAAGTGCCTCTCTCTGTAACTATTGCCTCCTCTGGAGGAAAGAGAAACCGTCTCAATTACCCAGAATTTCAAGGTTGAGACTGCACCGTGATTGGCATTCACGTATTTATTATTTTTATTTTATTTTACCGGATAAGTTGACTGAGAACACATTTTATAGCAACGACTTGGGGAATAGTTACAGGGGAGAGGAGGGGGGATGAATGAGCCAATTGGAAGGGAAGCTGGGGATGATTAGGTGACCATGATGGTATGAGGGCCAGTTTGGGAATTTAGCCAGGACCCCGGGGTTAACACCCCTATTCTTATGATAAGTGCCATGGGATTTTTAGTGACCACAGAGAGTCAGGACACCTGTTTAACGTCCCATCTTAAAGACCGCACCCTACATAAGGCAATGTCCCCAATCACTGCCCTGGAGCATTGGGATATTATTATTTATTTATTTTTGGACCAGAGGAAAGAGTGCCTCCTACTGGCCCTCCAACACCACTTCCAGCAGCATTTGGTCTCCCATCCTGGGACGTAGTGCCGCGCGATCGCACAGTCCGTATTTTTGGTGCGGATAGCTGTTTTGTTTTCAGCTACTCTTCATTTGAGTGAGTGTTTCATCTGACCAATGTGAACAAGCCCACATGGGCATTTGAGCGTGTAAATAGCATGTGTTGTACCCTCTCTTACACACACATGGTCGTCCTCGTGAGAGTAAAAACACACATTTCCTGTCCTGACGGACATCGGAACCACTAGTTAGAGAGGAGGTAAAGGTCCAGAAGTCTTAAACCCAGTCGGTCTCTCTCTCTCTCGTTTTTCCTCCTTTCCCCGCTTCTTCTTGTAAATTGCGTCATTGAATAATGAGCTCATTCTGCTCAATCATTCATTCACTAGATGATTAAGTTGTGTAACCTGTCCTGAGGTAACTATGCAACGGTGTGTGGTGTCATGTGTCGTCGCGTGATGGCTGAAGTGTCACTGACTGTGAGACTGTCTGTAAAGCCAACCCCTTCAGGGAAGCTGTCCTCTATACCACTTTAGTTCTTCAGTATATTGTAATACTATGTAAATACATTTGATTAATATTAAGTCATTCTAGGGCTGTTTGATGTAATATATTGTATGAGTTACTTGATTTAAGACAATGGCTCCTATAAGGAGTCTATGCCATTGAATGTCCTCCATCGCTCTGTAAGGGGCAAGGTTGAATATGTTGTATGAAATACTTTCTGTAAATTCATTTGTTATTTCCAGGGCTGTTTGATTCTGAGTGATGAGTTGAACCATGCCTCTCTGGTGCTGGGGGCCCGCCTCTCTGGCGCCACCATCCGCGTCTTCAAACACAACAGTGAGTACACCAAAACTAGTTCAACTCAACTACCCCCAAGGCCACTACACACTGGGGGAAACTAGACATTAAGAATTCCACAAAGGCTCTGTGCTTTGGTGTCGGTTTTACCTTGCACAGTAGTGCCCGTTAGCGACACCCGTCACACACGTTTACCGCTACATCATCTACTGTTCCTCCCTTTGTAATCAGTTAGGTGTGTCACGTAATAGAACCGTTACCGATAGTCTGCTCCTTTTCATGCCAGCGTTTTTGTTTTCGACTGCTCTGAGACTGGGTGCCAGTCTGTGTTAGTCAGTTGGTTGTCTTATCATGGATAAAATGTAGCATTGTTGAACGTCAAAAAAACGTTCAGGTATTCCGGCTGCATTATTCACACCCTGTCTATGTCCTAGTCTTCTCTAACACCGATCTGTCGGTCTCCGCTCCCAGATATGGTGAGTCTAGAGAAGCTGTTGAGAGATGCCATTGTTCACGGCCAGCCCAGAACACACAGGCCCTGGAAGAAGATGCTCATTCTGGTCGAGGGAATCTACAGGTAGTCTACTTTTTTTTTTTTTTTAAGACTAACAGATTCTAACCCTTTGAACTCTCATATGTAGGGCAAGATGGATTCTGTGGAGGCATGTTATTTATAAAAAATAAAAATAAAAATACAGGTGAAATGAATCAAACCGATTTATGCGGATACGCTCTTTCTAGCACCCAGAATTGATTGATGTAGAGTGAATCATACTGCAGTGCATTCAGACTTTGCGTAGAAGTGGACATAAAAAGTGTGTGGCTTGAGTTCTTCGTGAGGTACTTACCGTAAAAAGTCAACCAATCCATAATGATCAATATGGTTGTTAGTAAAGCTGCCTCTCCCTAATCAATATAATTCACTAATGTGTAGTTAAAATGGTCTGACACACCCTTAGGGAACTTAAGATAAACAGTCATTGTCTTCCCACTGCAAACAAAGATCAAGGAGTTGCAAATAAGATACACTCAGTGGCTAATTTATTTGGTACACCACGCCGTTCCTACAGACGGAGTCATTGTGGCCGAGGCTTGGTGTATAAAGCAGGTAAACAGGCATGGAGGCATTCAGTTACTGTTCCATTGAACGTTAGAACAAGTGACTTTAAGCGTGGTATGATAGTCTGCGCCAGGCGCATCGGTTCCAGTATCTCAGAAACGGCCTCCTGGGCTTTTCACGCATGACAGTGTCTAGGGTTTACCGAGAATGGTGCGACAAACCAAAACGCATCCTGTCCGTGGCTGAAAACAGCTTGTTGATGAGAGGTCGAATCAGAATGGCAAGAATCGTGCAAGCTAACAGGCGGGCCACAAACAGGCATATAACGGGGGAGTACAACAGTGGTGTGCAGAACGGCATCTCGGAACGCACAACTCGTCGATCCTTGTCACGGATGGACATTGCAGCAGATGACCACACCGGGTTCCACTCCTATCAGCTAAAAACAAGAAGCGGCAGCTCCAGTGGGCACGCAATCACCAACACTGGACAATTGAGGAGTGGAAAAACATTGCCTGGTTCGACAAATCCCAGTTCCTGTTGCGTCATGCTGATGGCAGTCAGGATTTGGCGTAAGCAGCATGAGTCAATGGCCCCATCCTGCCTGATGTCAACGGTACAGCCTCGTAGCGGTGGTGTAATGGTGTGGGGAATAAACATCCTGGCACACGTTAGGAAAATAATTCAGGCTGTTCTGGAGGCAAAGGGGGGTCTGACCCAGTACCAAATGGGTATACCTAATAAACTGCCCACTGAGTGTACAGTACATTGTTTAGAGACTATACCTAGGGTGAACTAATCATCCGTCTTTGTAGGTGAATTAACATAAGGTGAAAAGTACAGTTAACTGACCCATCGTTTTAGTGTGCATGTGTTAGTCTTGAACGTGTGTGTGTGTCTCTCTCCTCCCTCCACCTCTCACCATTCTCCTCTCCTTCCCCAGTATGGAGGGCTCTATAGTACGTCTGCCTGAGGTGATAGCCCTGAAGAAGCATTATAAGGCATATCTGTACCTGGATGAGGCCCATAGCATCGGAGCTCTCGGACCACGAGGTGGAGGGGTGGTGGACTACTTTGGTCTGGACCCCAAAGACGTTGACATCATGATGGGAACATTCACGAAGAGCTTTGGTGCTGCTGGAGGGTACATCGGAGGGAAGAGGGTGAGTTTGTTGTCTGCTCTAAAGCAACCTTGATTTCCTGCTGTCTTCACATCTGCCAATTCTGGTAACAGAGTGAATACGAGACTAGGAAGTAGGGCAACGTGTGACTCTCACCAAAGGGTCACGGGTTAGGAGAAATGTTCTTGGCAGGATACCAAGGTTCCCAAAGCTATGTTCAGGGCAGTAAATGTTCTAAAACATTCCATTACAACAAAGCTAGGTGTGTGTGTATAGATAACAGGCACTGACACTGACATCATATTTATATTGACCTTTAAGATTTCCGGGATGGTTTCTGATACAGTTTACTGGGACAGTTTTAGGTGTGGAGGTTTAGTCATCAACAAGACAAACTGGTTTTATCATTGCCCCATGATGTGTGAAATTCTCTAAGGGCTGAATCCTATCTTGAGATCCTAACTCCGAGTGTCACATATATCATGCTTTCACATCAATAGGAGACTTGTAAAGAAATTTGAGACTTTCACGATCTGAAGTTCGACCTTTTATGTAGTATTATTGTAACTATAAAACCCATTTTATATTGACAATGGTGTTTTATTGTATCTCTCCCCCATAGGAGTTGATAGACTACCTGCGCTCCCACTCCCACAGTTCAATCTATGCCACGGCCATGTCCCCTCCCGTGTCACAACAGATCATCACCTCTATGAAGATCATCATGGGAGAGGACGACACCACTCTGGGTGAGTTTACACAGCAAGCCTCCACTTCAGCTGGGACCACACTGTGTTGTTGATTGAAAACTAGTTTAGTATCCGTTTAGGTAGTTCTTTTCATCTCTGGTCCTGGAGAGCTACAGGGTGTTATAAACTGGGTAGTTCGAGCGTTGAATGCTGATTGGCTGACGGCCGTGGTATACCACGGGTGTGACAAAACGCTTATTTTTTTTATAGGCTCGTGTTCTTGCCTGGCACTGAAAAACATGATTCAATCATCAAACGTTTGATGTGTTGAATCTAAGCCAGAGGGTTGATGACTGCTATACAGTACAAAAGGTATTTCGCTTGCATTAGGCAGTAACTGACACCACAGTGTCATTACCATCAGTAGCCACAAGATGGCAGTATAGACCTGGAAAGCTTAGGAGCTGTTTTGCCCACTGTTGAGTTGACCTAAACCCTGCTGCTTGGTTAATCTTGTCACGCGAAGTCATTGCCCTCTCCAACAGATGACAGCTCAGAGGTGGGAGCTTAATGTCATGTAGGGTTTGTATAGATTTTCCTCACCAGCTTTAAACTGGTCTGATCTGTACTTTGACTCAGGGAGTGGCAATTACTCACCTACAGCCAAGTGATGAAGGCTGTATAATACATTTCTAAGTGGCTAACAGAGAAAGGTAAACAAAGGAGAGTCTGGATAATAATCCTTCTAGAATGGCACATATAGTTGCCATGGCACTATTCCTGTTTGGACTCCCCCGACAGACACAGACAACCACGCACACAGCCTTATTGGTGACTAAAAGTAAAGTGGCCGACGTTGAAAGAATCTATTTCCCTGTTCAATAACAGCAGATTTTAGCTCATCTCACTCAGGCTAGCATTAGTTGTTGATCTTGTTGTTGTTTATGTGGATAGGTAACTGAGGGAGAGAGCGCCAACCTGTTCATGGTTGTTTGATCAATAGGCGTGTGAAGATCCCTAATGTAAGAGGACTATACTGGTATTTTCATATTTGCAGAAATCCATTCGGGTGTATTTTGGCGATTTCTTTCTAATGATCTAAAGTCGTGCTCTTGCTACTGCCTGTAAAATGATGTCAGGCAAACGGATTATTTGCATATAGGCCTACTGTAGCTCTGATTGGTTATGACGTGCTGGTCCTGGACAAGACTGATGTTTTTATTGGGTTTAATTTACTGCAGTGTCTAATAATTGTCCTAAACGCAACGCCGCTTTCCAACTCTATATTGCTATAGAATTTTCACAAATGCCTGACTATGCATCATTCCCAAACATTCTATGAATTTATGAAAATGTGAACATGACCATCTAAGTGGTCGTTTTTTTTACTGTACTTTTTGCCTCATTTGACAACGAAATCTGAAAATACTGAAGATGCGTTCACTAACATGATAAGAATGTTCTTGGAGAATTTTGGGGTAGGTGTCACACAAGGTAAAAAACAGTGACAAGGGATTGAGTGAGAGGTCTAACTGGTGTCTCCAAGTGGCCACCCACCTCTCCAAAGTGTGCGCAGTTCCTAAGTAATTCCAATACACTTTTATGACTCAAAGATGTTTTGTTTGGAACACAGCCCCGCATCACCGCCTTTACACAATTACCGTTGTTTACGCAATCCAAAAACAGTCCATTATAAATCGCAGTCTGGGTCAGGGTGGGCATAATTTGAAAGCTTGTTCTATTGCCAACATGACTAGCTACATTTTCAAATACAATCTTAGTGTTAGGCTTTCACTAGGCAATTCAGAGTACCAAATTGTATACTGAACAAAAATATAAGTGCAACATGCAACTATTTCAAAGGTTTTACTGAGTTACAGTTCATATAAGGAAATAAATTCATTCGGAACTAATCTATAGATTTCACATGACTGGACAAGGGCGCAGCCATGGGTGGGCCTAGGAGTGCATAGGCCCACCCACTTGGAAGCCAGGCCTACCCACTGGGGAGGTCCTCAGCTGGCATGGTTACACGTGGTCTGCGGTTGAGGCTTATGGTAGAGAAATGAACAATCAATTCTCTGGCAACAGCTCTGGTGGACATTCCTGCAGTCCACGTGCCAGTTGCACCCACCCTCAACTTGAGACATCTGTGGTATTGTATTGTGTGACAAAATTGCACATTTTAGAGGCCTTTTGTCCCCAGCACAAGGTGCACCTGTGTAATGATCAGGGATGTAAACAAATTTGTGCTCAATTTGAAATAAGCTTTTTTGTGCATATGAAACATTTCTGGGATCTTTTATTTCAACTTTACATGTTGCGTTTTATAATTTTGTTCAGTTTAATGTTGGTGCGTATAGAATGGAGTCGTGAGTGCATTCGGATGCCTGTTTCCGGGGGAACTATTTTTTACACAATAAACAGGTTCATTCTGTTCAGGACAACTGTCAACACAACCCAGTGTATAACGCCATGTTGTCTTGTAACTGGACATGTAAACATGGTGATCATAAACGATGACACGGTATATGACATGAGCTTTATGATATGGAAATGTGAAGTGTACATTTGGACTCATGGGTCTTTGGCTTGCTTGTATGACATCCAAGCGGTATTTATTATAATCCTCAACATGTCATCTTTCAAAATACTGTACATCGAGTTCTCAATGTACAGCATTTCCCTGACTCAGACGACAAAACATTAGCAAAAGTTGCCCAATTAGCAGCAGGGATTGGGGCAACTTCTTGTCACACGCGGTGCTCAAGTTCAGAACAGCTGTCAGTCCAATCCCATACAGCGCTGTGGAGCCTGAGGTCTGACGTCATGTATAGCATGTTACTGTGAAGCCACTGCGTTCCAATTTAGGCGCTTATCAGTGTCCAAATCTGCCATTTTCAATCCGTATACAGGTACGAGTGTAAAGGGATACGACCACCAACTATCACTCAAAAACTAAAGGCAATGCATGTTAAATGGAGTGGAGTTAAGGAGATCAACTGTGTTGACAGTCACTCCTACACACACAGCAGAGCACATCCCCCTCTCAGTAGCACCAGGCTGGGATAAAACCTCCGGACAGTCCCCTGCATCCCTCAGAGGGCTCTGACTGATTGAAGCCTGTGAAGTGGTAGCATGGACTTTCCCCACATAGAGCTTTAATAGGTTTCAGATGTCTGTGTGTTGGAGCTCCGTAGTGTCTGTGCAGAAGTGTTTGTCTTCTATCTGGGTACAAAGCAGCCTGCCGCTGGGGGTTAGAGTTCTAGGTGGCTCCCCTGACCTTCAGGGCTTCAGAGAACGAGCTGTGGTAAAACAGATTCAAACAACATAGCCCAGTGAGGGTCCGGGTCACTCCAGGGTTGTTACTATAACAGGGAGGTTCCTCCCGTCTCCCACCAAGGTACAAGTTGCGTTTAACCACAGATCCAGGATCAGATTACTCTATAGCCCAACATTACCCATTGGGGGATGAAAACATTATCTCACCCGGTATCAGTGGATAGGGACAAGTTCCTCCCAGGTGGGCCACAGTACAGCAAGGTTGTATTCATTAGGGCATGCAATGAGAAACGTTTTACAACGGGAAATGAACAATTCCTATTGGATCAAGTCCAAGTAGGGCCTCACAGTTTCAGTCCATTTACTTCTGTTTGGTCCTCAATGAATATGAGCCTGATCTAGCAGCTATGTTCAAACCATCACAATGCTCCAGACCATTCTCTGACAAGCAGATGGATGGAAATGGCTGATCTCACGGCCTTGTCTAAATCACTTGACAGTTTTCTCAGGAAAGAGTAACATTGGCAGTTCGATGGTTCCCAGCTCCATGCGGGTTTGAGATTCAAGCCTTTGAAGTGTAGTCACTGCCAATAGCTGCATAACTAGCAGTGGCATCGAGGCTGCTAACGTTTTGGCCGGTGTGTCATGTGCCAGAATGACTGACTGGGGTTCGACGCTTGGAGAGTTAATAAGTGTTGAGTGTCTCAGGCAAGGTTGCTCATCATATTGAGTGTGGTTCAGGGAACCACCTCCTTAACCCAACCAGAATTACTTTATCTGGTTTGAAGCTCAAATCAAATATGTGGATGAGACCGGAGACAGGACATTCCTACCAGGGAGCCCCTCAATATGAAAGGAATTTCAAACAAGTGGAACGCAATTCCTTCTCCTGATAGCATCACTCTCTTTTTTTTCAGCCTATACGTTTATCATTCTACAATTCTCTCAGAATGGCTTTGAATTCCAAAGCCAGGGCCCAGGGGAAACGACTGTCTGTGTGAAATTAATTTCATTTCAGACTTGAGCCTGGAATGCTTTACGTTTTCAGCTCTGTGTTTCAAAATGAAATGGCAGATGCTGTTTTTTTGAGTTTGAGCTCCTAGATGTATCCCGTCCTTTCAGTCAACAAGGAAGTTAGGCCTAAGGTTGTGGGCTGAAGTAGTGTGTAAATGCCACAGTCCTTTCAATGGTTGTGGTTTACCTGTTCATGTTCTTACTAGTTAATGGTTGTAATCACTAATGGTTTAACAGGTTAATAGATTAATTAGCTAATTTAATTGGTTGTTAATGGTTCCAGGGGCGGAGCGTCTAAAGCAGTTGTCAGAAAATACCATATACTTCAGAAGGAAACTCCGAGAGATGGGATTCATCATCTACGGAAACAATGACTCTCCTGTCGTACCCATGATGCTCTACATGCCCGCCAAAATAGGGTAGGTCTGGTAACCGCTAGTTCGTGATGTTTACAAAAACACAAACCTCAGCTAAGATGGAGTAGGTTTGATCAGTCAGCCAAGTCACACATCTTGGTCAACTAACACCAGTTGTTGAGTAAATAACCACAGTGAACATGATCAGATTGTTTCTGTTATATTCACTTTTCTCTCACACGATCAACATGACATTGCTCAGTCAGCCAGCCAGCCATAGAATAGGCAGATTGTTAACACATTGGTCACGTGGTCCATAATCCTGATCTCTGATTGGTTCGCTCTCAGGGCGTTTGGCAGGGAGATGCTGAAGAGGAACATTGGGACGGTGGTGGTTGGCTTCCCTGCCACACCCATCATAGAGTCCAGGGCCAGGTTCTGTGTGTCTGCCGCACACACCAGGGACATGCTGGACACGGTGAGTCACCGATCAGAGACACACACACACACACACACACACGCATGCATCAGACATGCTTGACACAGTGAGTCAACTAATCACAGTACAGAGTAGTCAAAGGACTCCTCCCTCTCTCCATGGAGCCATCTCTATCTGGCTCTCGCTGGTACTTTTTCAAAAGTGTAGACTTGTTTTGTCAGTCTGTCTCACTCAATAGGATTTGTGTTCAGAATTATTTATATTCTATTCAACTCTCTTTTATCTTAGTATAGGATGAAAGGAGGAGGAAGGATACTAGGTGAGGAGACTACATTTAAGTATTGAGATGTACCCAAAGTTTCTATGTGGTCCTAGAATTGGGTCCAGTCCAATTGATGGGAATGGTTATGGTTAGTTACAAAAGTAGGTGCATTGTTAGAATGTATGGTGAAGACTTTATTTTTCCCTTGAGACATCACCATCATCCTTTGATAGCTGATGGAATTCCTCCACATGTCTTCGTCTCCTCAAAGTAGTTACAGTGACTGACAGACTGACTGTCTCCCAGCAGTGAGTCAGTCATGCCTGGCTTCTGACTGTCAGGGCTGATGTGCTGCAGGCATGGAGGACAGGAAAGGCATTTCAATACATGCTTTATTAGAGGGGCGGGGGTGTGAGAGAACACCTGGGTTCAGCAAGTGTTTGTTTTCTTCAAATACTTAAGCTGAGCTCGCCTGGCGCAACAGAACCAACAAAATCATCCCACCCATCTGGCAATCCCAGGGAGACTCAATTATGTGTTCAAAGTATTTGGAAGAACACAAATACTATTTGAACCCTGGTGTGGGAGTCTTGGAAGGAAGACCGCACAGTGCCATAACTATGGTGGAGCAGCAAGCTCAGATTTAGTTTTATTTGGGCATGTGCGTTGTCTGTCCAAGGACAGTCATTTATCTTTTGGAAGAGCATGTCAACACTGTTTTTAATGCTCCATTTAAAGCACATCAGCTTCACTTTGTTAAAATGCATGAAGCCACTTTTTTTCTTCTTTGGAAATCTCTTCTCCCTCTTTACTCAAAGTTCAGAGAAGGTGTTGGAAAAAAGAGAAAATCAAGGAAGGTAAATTGTTTCCAGGTGGGTTGCGGACCGATGGTATCGCAACACAGAAAGTCTCTTGTGGAAAGTGGTGTAGGCCAATTTAGTTTTTTTTTGTTCTCAGTTGTGTTTTAGTTTTACCCAAGTAGACTCCATTTTTCTCCACTAACAATTTCGTCAGGTGAATGTCATGGTTCAGCAACCCTCACAATGGTGTAAGAAGCACACCTCTCCCCATTCAGTCTCTATGATCAGCAGGAATTACTCATGGTTCTTAATACTCACAATATGCTGCTGTTGTGAGCTACTCAACCTCTCCCCTCTTTCCTCAGAATAGAATCCCACTTCTGACTCCAAGTGTAGTAAACATAATGTCTTCTGTTGTTATCTTCTCATCTCTCCTTTCTTCCCCCAGGCATTGGAGGCCATCGGTGAGGTTGGGGATGTGTTGCAGCTGAAGTTCTCCAGACATCATGATTTCCCCTCCTCCCTGGGTCCATGGTCCTCTGCGGAGAGTCTGCTCCTGGAGCCCAGCCACGTCAAGTCTTCTTGTCATATAACTAACTGAACCAGCTACACCAGGCATACTTGCACGTTTGTTTGTTTTTGCACTTACCTGGTGCACCGGCTCTAAATCAGTCCCTGACTAAAGAATGAAAATGTAGAAGTGGAACTTAGTGGATTTGAGTATCTCTTGACCTACACTACAGTGGGGCAGGGATGAAAAAAGTCACCAAGGTCCTATCGTGTGTGTTCGTTTCGAAGTGTGTAAGCCCCTATCGTTGTCTTAATGTATCTTAACTTATTGTGAATTCATTTTTTTGTGTTGGACCTAAATGTTGAATCTTATTTCCGTGTGCACACTGCATTATGGGGGCTTCTAGTGCAATAATAACAAGATGGGGAGGAAGAGTAGAACAAGACATGGATTTCTATTGCCATTCAAATATACAATTTGTTTGGTTGTACCAATGGAGTTAATGATTCAGAGAAATGGAATCCCTAGAACCGGGATCTACATTTTGTTCTAGGGATTATATTTCTAGGATAACAGCAGAAGTTATAATGCAAGAAAGAAGTAAATAAATAATATATATCATTCATGACTAGTAGGGCAACATATAGACTTCATATCAAATGAGGTACATCGTCAAGTGTAGCTTATTTTATATTAAACTTCCCACTCTGATCGGTGTGTTAGACTATAATATTGTCACTGGGGTTCTTTCCCTGACCATTGTTGATATTATCTGCTGTTTACACAGTAAATGAACAGGTAAAATCTCAATGTCTTAGACCTATTATCAGAGCTAATCCTCTCTCGCTCTCTCTCTCTCTCTCTCACTCTGTGTGTGTGTAAGCTACATATTACACCTGTTTAGAAGAATAGGGTAAGAACCCTTTTGAATAGCTGCCATGTTGTGAATATTTCTTATATATATATATTACAGCTTTTTTCCCTATGATTCTTCAGCCTTTAATATTTAGTGTTTATGCCTGCACTCGAATGACTTAAGCCCAAATCTCTTAAACATTTCTATACGCTCTAGAGTATTTAACATATCTATACGCTCTAGCGTATTTAACATATCTATACGCTCTAGCGTATTTAACATATCTATACGCTCTAGCGTATTTAACATGTCTATACGCTCTAGCGTATTTAACATATCTATACGCTCTAGCGTATTTAACATGTCTATACGCTCTAGCGTATTTAACATGTCTATACGCTCTAGCGTATTTAACATATCTATACGCTCTAGCGTATTTAACATGTCTATACGCTCTAGCGTGTTTAACATGTCTATACGCTCTAGCGTGTTTAACATGTCTATACGCTCTAGCGTGTTTAACATGTCTATACGCTCTAGCGTGTTTAACATGTCTATACGCTCTAGCGTGTTTAACATGTCTATACGCTCTAGCGTGTTTAACATGTCTATACGCTCTAGCGTGTTTAACATGTCTATACGCTCTAGCGTGTTTAACATGTCTATCGCTGAAGAGTCTTTCATATTTCTATAAGCTTGATAAGAGTCGTGTGAAGTGTTTCTCTTGGGGTTGGTATCACAGACACTGATTTTTAGGCTAGTCCTGGACTGGAAAACGATTTGAAATGAGATTCTTGGCTTAATCTGTGTCCGGGAAACTGATCCTTACTGAAGAGCCACGTGGTTTGAGTCTCTAACTGTATATCTTCTAAGTGCTTATGTTAATAACCAGCGTTGATGTCTTAGTAAACTATGACACGCTGGCCATAATATGACCCACCTGTTTATCTGTATGTATGAAGATGATGCATCCTAGCCATGCTTCTCTGATGTACAGATATGTCCTTATTTGGTAAAACTTCCTATTGATACCCTCATCACAGTGCATTATAAGTGCATTTATAGTGCCTTATGAGCTATATATAATGCACGACATAGACATACAGGAAGTTTTACGCCTTTATTTATTACAAATGTCATATCGTTTTTCAATCTGCTCTATTTTGTGGAAGATGTTTCTAATATAATGTCTCTGTGGCAGCTCTAAATATTTTCTACACCTTTTTTGGGGGGGGGGTTTACCAAGAACCGTAAAGGGTTCTTTGTTATTTCTGTATAATCCTTTTTTGGTTCCAGGTAGAACCTTTTTTTTGGTTCCAGAACCTTTAACCAAAAGGTTATTTTGAGGGTTCTTTATTGGGTGAAAGAGTTCTGCCTGGAAGCAAAACGGTTCTACAGGGACAGCAGAAGAAACCTTTAGGAACACTTTTGATGGAGTATGTGTGTCTTTAATAACAGACGGACCACGTCTTCAGTGCTAGTACTACTGACAGGCATTGGAAATGCACAGATGATGTAGCCTCACTGAAATGACAGGCTTTACGGCTGGCTAACTGACGCTGGGTTTAAAGGAAGCGTCTTTTCCCGCCAGCTGTCTCTCACAATGATTCTTCTCTAATATGGCATTCCAGAATTCGCTGATTTTTGTTTTAATTTGAGTTTGTTTTGTTTAAATGTTATGTTTGACTTTCCATGGCTCAATTTATGGGTCAGTTCAAGTATAATATTGTCTTTAGTCAAATATCCAGTTTGTAGTGTGTGTGAGTACATCATTTTTTATTTGTATTGGAAGTAGAAATATGTGGAACAGAGCTGCGGTTAGCACTGTGATCATTCCACTACTACAAACTCCTTATTAAACTATGGCTGAGATTTAAAGTGTCTATAATTTGTCCAGACGTAACATTTTAAACTTGCTACTTGTCTGTTGTGTTTAGTTAAATCTGGGTGGGCCCATGTAGTCTGTCTTCATCCCAAATGGCAATATTCCCTATAGTGCAGTGCACTACTCTTGACCAGAGCCCTAGTCAAAATGGTGCACTATACTGGGAATAGGGTGCTATTTGGGACTCACCCTGTGTATCCTGTTCCCATCTCCTTTCTATTGAGGCATGATGTGATTGCTGACATCCAGTAACATGACCATTTATCTCAGGAAGGCTGTTTAGATTTCAATAATACTATAAACATATGAAATTAATCATTATCTGACTCAAAGTAAATGTTTTTTTAAATGAAAAGATTAAAAATCCCTTTGATGTAACATTACATCGTTTAACTTGCAATGGAAAGAGAGCTGTGATCTGACCTACTCTGTAAATGCATATACACCTGTATGTTATCAGTCGGCTTTTACTCTTGGCAAGTTCAATGTTTGAAGATAAACCACTTGATGGGGTTTTTGAAGCTATGGTTTGTGTTGACTGTGCTGTTGGAAACAGTGCTGAGATTAAATCAGTCTTTGTTTGTTTCACCTCTTGGTTAGATTTGTCTTCTACAAAGGTCTATCTATATACATATACACAATGTGTAACACGATCTATCGGGAAGACTTTACACAATGAATAGCATTAAATGACTTACCACTTGTTTCTATCTGAAAGAAAGCATATGATTTATCCTGTTTATATAAAAGTACACACACAGCAAAGAGCGATAGGGAGAGCGTGGACACACAAAAGCCAACCTCTTAAATATATTCATATAGTAAAATAGGTGAATAACTGGGGCAATATCGGCATGTAAAACTGTGGATCTGTTACTGGAGAGTGACGCCTCTTGCCGTGAAGTTTGCGTTGACGCACCATATTTTTACATGAAGAGTAGTAGTGTGAAAGTAGACCTATCATCAGCTGTGATCAGCGCCTTTGCTCAGAGGGAATGTTTTCTTGATGTGTGACACCTAATGTGCCTAATGAATGTGTTGGCTCCCTGGTAATCCGTTTAATACAGTCTACAAAGTCACTTATCTCCTCTTCCATTATGCGCGTGCCAATTTATCAGTCGTTTCTGAATCCCGGTCACATCTCCAAAGGGCTCTCTCCCTCTCTATTTGGATAACTAGATCCGCGAGACACCCCCTCTTAAGCATCACTCTTCTCTTCAACAGTGTAGAAGGTGTGAAGACGTGCGTATCCGAACCAGTGCGACTCAGACACTGATTGATTTGGACAAACCTGCGTTGTGGATAATCGACTGACTTCAATTGGATAATGGATTAACGCGTCAGAGATAACGCAAACAGGCTATTCTCAACTCCAGATGTCAATGTATTGGAAGAAAGCACTCACCCATCCATAAGGAAGTGTACCCAACTCTTTTAACCTAGTTGAATAAACCGTTCACCGGTGCGCACTGAGAGAGTGCGTGGGTGTGTGTGTCTTTTGTACTTATAGCCCAAGTTGGTCTGGTTAAATGGGGAGGCTTGAAGAACCTAGACATTGACCTAGACGCAACATACAGGCAGGCAGACAGACAGTGAAAGGATAAATCAGTCGCTTTGAGAGTCGGAGTGGTCAGAGTTGCGTCGAAGTGCGGCAGAGGGATATGGATTGTGCGTCGGATGCCATCGGACATCAGCGCGCATCTCTATCAAGAGGAAGACTCTAAAGCTGTTGTTGCTGGTCGAATAGGTGACCTGCTCGTAAGGAAACAAGTTCTGGAAAAGAGAAGCTCTGATGAGGACAGAAAACAACGTTTCTCTCGCTACGTAAAGAATATACAAGTTAGGGATAGATTGGAGACTTCAAATTACTTTTTAGTTCTCACTTCAATGGAGAAAATGATTCAAGTCGGAGGGAGATGTCTGACAATATTGATGATCTTTTTAGTACTTTTCGTTGGATTGGTGATGGGCTTTCCCACCAAACAGCACAACAAACTGCATAACGGCGTGTCTTTGGAGGTAAGCAAATGTATTTTCTTGATTATTTTCATATTCAAAGATTTGGCCAATTCCGTGCCATGCGTTCCAAATGTAACAAGAGTTAAATGTGATGCAAATTGTATTTAAATTAATTGAGCAAATGTCAATTATTTAATATTTAATTACTACAATATTTGAATATATTACAAAATCATGTCTACATGTAAATTACAGTATGACTTCTTTTGATGCCATCATGCCAATTATTTATTTAAGTCAAATTAAATGTGATAACTTAATTAGTTTCCAGAAAAGAACTACTGCTCTCCTGCCAAAAACATTCTGCATTATCATTCACATCATTCAAAGGTTTACTTGATAGCAAACCATAATCACGGCATCACAGACAGACTTACAATGCTGTGCACTCATAGCAGACTGTCATTGCCCATTCCCTGTTCATGAACCTAAGGAAACTTGTTTCAATAAAGCTCTAGGGCCTTGGGGCAAAGTGTTGTTCTGTGTTTCTCCATGTATAGTAAGGTATCTGAGCATCCAGAGAAGGTCAGCCTGAGCTAAGCAGCATAGCATTACACAGCAGCTACAATACATTCAAAGGCTGTATTCCCTTTGAACACACACACCTTGCTCACATCTGTAACCGGATCCAATAGAGGTATTTGTGCGGCTCATGGACGTGTGTGTATAGAGGGCTTGAAGGTCACCATGAACAGAATCAGATGTACGAATGAAAGAAAGGTGCAAACAGACAGATTCCAGATCTGTGTTATGAAGTCGTTCCTTTGTACTTTCTCTCCCCTGGCTCTCCTCCAGTGGGTGCCCTATTGATGTCCCGATGCCTATAACTGATGGATGATTCATGTCAGTTGGATGTCAAACTAGGGAGAGAGAAACTGAGAGGGAGGGAATGAGAGACAGAGAGGAAGAGTGTGACTGGTGGTGCTGAATGTGCGTTTTGGGCACCAGCGAGTATGACCCTATGTCACCTTTCTGTGTGACCTGTTAGATGCCTGTGTAAGTGGATAGAGGAGGGGCTGGTTTGTACAGTAGGGGGACAAGAGGCACAATAACAAGGGCTTACATAACCAAGTGGGGTAAAAGGAACCCTCAGCAGCTCTCTCTCACACTGGAATAAGGTCAGAGGTCAGGCTGGTTGATTGTTTATGTTGGCTCTTTACTGAGTTAATGTGGAATTTCCTGTTTTTGGTTTCCCCCTCATCATGGGGGGCAGAGGAGGGGTGTGAAGTGTGCGTGGCCTCATTCCCAAATATTGAGACCTGTTTGCTTTATTTATCTGTTCGGTTTCACCCCCCTCCTCTCCTTTCCTCTCTCCCTCTTTCAAGCGCTTGCACTTGTTTTTTCTTTTTTCTTTTCCACATTTTCAGAGGCGATCAAAGGACCCCATAGTTTATTGTTCTTCTGTAATGGTTTGAAAATGGCCAAGTGCAGAGGCCTTTGATATCTGTGGACACATAAATCAGGCCTGCCTGCCTGCCACACCACCCGCCCGCCTGCCTGCCTGCCTGTTTTCCTCTCCTCTGCTTCATCATCCATACAGTACTGTACATCCACCTCCCCTCCTTTCCTCTTCTGTCCCCGCTGAATGTGTGTCACCACCGACTACTAGGCCGACCTAAATGCCACCCCCTACAAAGGACACTAAGCTTTGTTTCATGACGGAAGAGGAATTTATTGGTAATTCCTTTGTTGTGTGTCGGAAAGGCCAGGGCTCCCACTGCTGCACATCCATAGTGGCTCGTAAAGACAGACCGCATACCATCAACCAATAGGCCTTTGATCATCAGGGGAGCCCCTCTGTAGAGAGAGAGAGAGAGAGAGAGAGGAGAGAGTGGGATCAGAGAGAAAGAGGAGGAGGGAGAGAGGAGGAGGAGACTGAATACAGAATCCAGATGTGTAAAAAAGACAAGATGAGGAAGGTGTGAAAATATGTGGTCCTTCATGACTCCAATCTTAAAGTCTTGTCGGTGTATATCTTTGTGTGTCAGGAGTATCTTATATGAGCTCCTTTAACTAGATCTAACTTCTGACAATACTTCTCTAGTCAGACTATGATACAAGTGGTAGAAACGATGCAATGAAGATCTTTTAATGCTAACCTTCAGAGGGACCTGCCTAGACCCCAGGGGAAGCCTTCCTGATCCCCCTCTGACTCTCTCTCCTCGTCAGAATCCTCTGTTTACTCTTTCTCATTCCCCTTTCTCTCTCCCCGTCTTCCTCTCCGGTCCTCATGCTGTTTGACAGGAGTTACCTCTAAATGGTGACCATGTGTTCTCATGGTTGGATCTGATTTGATGGACTTTTTTTATGGGACAATTGCAGCCACTGAAAAAGTATGGTCTGTTTTCGGCCCCATAACCACAATTGCTCAACCGTTTTGTCACAGCTCCAGATTTTTTCCCCCCTCATTGTTTTAAATGGCACCACATTTTCGACCGCAAACTGGCATGGCTCCAGACACTGAGGCCCCGTCAGATGTTTGGGCTATTTATTTATAGATGCTGGCTGAATTAAAAGCTTAGAGTAGTAGAAGTTACCCTTAGGCATTGATCTAGAATCAGCTCACCCTCCCTAAATTCGAACTTTAACTATAAGAGTGGAGAAACGTCAAACTGACCTTAGCTCAGAATTAGGGGAAAACTTCATCCTACTTTCTGATGAGCTTCAATTTAGAAAAAGACATAGACAGGTGTCTGATGGTTGGAATCTGACTGGGGAGGACCCCTACAGCATGTGTCTGTTTATAGCGGGTAGCTGTGTGGCAGCACGGCAGGTTGAGACACACAAGGCCAGCCTGCCCACCGTCCCAGGGGTCCCACGACTCCGAGGCTCTCTCATTAAAACTAGAGAATCTGGCACAGTCTCCTCTTTGTCAAAGACCTGGATGCCAGGGCTTTGGCTGCTGTGGGAAAAAAGAGAAATGGATGGACTAGGGTTGGTTGGTTGGTTGGTTGGTTGGTTGGTTGGTTGGTTGGTTGGTTGAACTCATGGTTTTCAGAACGGTCTAACAACATGGACAGTGGAAACATGATAGTAACATGGTGGAAATGTTATAGGGGGTTGACAATGAAAACCCCAATGTTTTTAAGCTTCCACATAACAACCTGCTAAATTAAACTAGCAAGTTAACCTATGTAGCTTTAAACCAGCCAGTAGCAAATGTACTCACTGTGTGTTATTCATGTCAGCCAAGTCTTCAGAATGGTCCAATCCACTGTGTTTCATCATGATGCTTAATTGAGGTCTCCTATCTTTTTACTCAGACTCGTGCTCAGTCGCCCGTCAGTGGGGTCCATCGTGGACTGGAGGCCCTGGAGCAGCAGAACCAGGTCCAGAGCCTCCTTCCCCCTGACACGGAGCACCGCCACAAGAGGAGGTGGTCTCACTCTCAGCATCGCTCCGTAGGGGTTCTGCCCCAGCCTGAGCCGGAGGAGGAGATGAAACCCTTCGTTCTGGACCTCAAGAACTTCCCTGAGCTCGCCAACGCAGACATCAGCTCTCAGAACCCCAACATCCAGGTGAGTGGGATGATTATTGATTGGATATTTGAAAGAAATTCTCACTCTCAAAGAGATTTTTCACTCTTTCCGTTGTAGGGCGGGAAACTCATCCAATGTGTGGCGGAGTGCCCACTTGGTTAGGCAGTATAGAGATCTGTTACCTTAATTCATTTCTATGGTGTTGATTTTCTCTGTGGCATGATGAGTGGGATATTTCATCAAATTTCAGCAGAAGGACAAGTCAGCTCCACATCACATAAATCTACCTCTAGTAGAAAATCCGCTTCATTCCTCCCATTTCCTGTGATTTCTCCAGCGATTAGCCTCAATGTCTTCAGCATGCCCTTCCGTTCAACTCATCTCAATCTCACGGTAGTTGGTTACATCTTCTGGTTGATTCCAGGATGTGGTTAGCAGGAGCTGCATGTAATGACCTCAGGCTGGCTCTGCCCTCTAATGGGGATGGAAGTCCCTCGCTATAGCCCCCCTGTTGCCTGGTCCTCACATCCTCTACTATGTAGACTGTGGCCAAAATAGCACCCTATTCCCTGGGGCTCAAAAGTAGTGCACTATATAGAGGATAGGCTGCCAATTGGAGCTTTAATGTACAGGATGAGTCTTACAGTAGTCACCGATCAGTCTAATGAGTAGTCATCTACCAGTCTAATGAGTAGTCACCTATCAGTCTAATGAGTAGTCATCTACCAGTCTAATGAGTAGTCACCTACCAGTCTAATGAGTAGTCACCTACCAGTCTAATGAGGAGTCACCTACCAGTCTAATGAGTAGTCATCTACCAGTCTAATGAGTAGTCATCTACCAGTCTAATGAGGAGTCACCTACCAGTCTAATGAGTAGTCATCTACCAGTCTAATGAGTAGTCATCTACCAGTCTAATGAGTAGTCACCTACCAGTCTAATGAGTAGTCATCTACCAGTCTAATGAGTAGTCATCTACCAGTCTAATGAGTAGTCACCTACCAGTCTAATGAGTAGTCACCTACCAGTCTAATGAGTAGTCATCTACCAGTCTAATGAGTAGTCACCTATCAGTCTAATGAGTAGTCATCTACCAGTCTAATGAGTAGTCACCTACCAGTCTAATGAGTAGTCACCTACCAGTCTAATGAGTAGTCACCTACCAGTCTAATGAGTAGTCATCTACCAGTCTAATGAGTAGTCACCTATCAGTCTAATGAGTAGTCATCTACCAGTCTAATGAGTAGTCACCTACCAGTCTAATGAGTAGTCATCTACCAGTCTAATGAGGAGTCATCTACCAGTCTAATGAGTAGTCATCTACCAGTCTAATGAGTAGTCACCTACCAGTCTAATGAGTAGTCATCTACCAGTCTAATGAGGAGTCACCTACCAGTCTAATAAGTAGTCACCTACCAGTCTAATGAGTAGTCATCTACCAGTCTAATGAGTAGTCATCTACCAGTCTAATGAGTAGTCACCTACCAGTCTAATGAGTAGTCATCTACCAGTCTAATGAGGAGTCACCTACCAGTCTAATAAGTAGTCACCTACCAGTCTAATGAGGAGTCACCTACCAGTCTAATGAGGAGTCATCTACCAGTCTAATAAGTAGTCACCTATCAGTCTAATGAGTAGTCACCTACCAGTCTGATGAGGAGTCACCTATCAGTCTGATGAGGAGTCACCTATCAGTCTGATGAAGAGTCACCTATCAGTCTGATGAGGAGTCACCTATCAGTCTAATGAGGAGTCACCTATCAGTCTAATGAGGAGTCACCTATCAGTCTAATGAGGAGTCACCTACCAGTCTAATGAGGAGTCACCTACCAGTCTAATGTGTAGTCACCTACCAGTCTAATGAGGAGTCACCTACCAGTCTAATGAGGAGTCACCTACCAGTCTGATGAGGAGTCACCTACCAGTCTGATGAGGAGTCACCTACCAGTCTGATGAGGAGTCACCTACCAGTCTGATGAGGAGTCACCTATCAGTCTGATGAGGAGTCACCTATCAGTCTGATGAGGAGTCACCTATCAGTCTGATGAGGAGTCACCTATCAGTCTGATGAGGAGTCACCTATCAGTCTGATGAGGAGTCACCTATCAGTCTGATGAGGAGTCACCTACCAGTCTAATGAGGAGTCACCTACCAGTCTAATGTGTAGTCACCTACCAGTCTAATGAGTAGTCACCTACCAGTCTAATGAGTAGTCACCTACCAGTCTAATGAGGAGTCACCTACCAGTCTAATGAGGAGTCACCTACCAGTCTAATGAGGAGTCACCTACCAGTCTAATGAGTAGTCACCTACCAGTCTAATGAGTAGTCACCTACCAGTCTAATGAGTAGTCACCTACCAGTCTAATGAGTAGTCACCTACCAGTCTAATGAGGAGTCACCTACCAGTCTGATGAGGAGTCACCTACCAGTCTGATGAGTAGTCACCTACCAGTCTGATGAGGAGTCACCTACCAGTCTGATGAGGAGTCACCTACCAGTCTGATGAGGAGTCACCTACCAGTCTGATGAGGAGTCACCTACCAGTCTGATGAGGAGTCACCTACCAGTCTGATGAGGAGTCACCTATCAGTCTAATGAGGAGTCACCTATCAGTCTAATGAGGAGTCACCTACCAGTCTAATGAGGAGTCACCTACCAGTCTAATGAGTAGTCAACTACCAGTCTAATGAGTAGTCACCTACCAGTCTAATGTGTAGTCACCTACCAGTCTGATGAGGAGTCACCTACCAGTCTGATGAGGAGTCACCTACCAGTCTGATGAGGAGTCACCTACCAGTCTGATGAGGAGTCACCTATCAGTCTGATGAGGAGTCACCTATCAGTCTGATGAGGAGTCACCTACCAGTCTGATGAGGAGTCACCTATCAGTCTGATGAGGAGTCACCTATCAGTCTGATGAGGAGTCACCTATCAGTCTGATGAGGAGTCACCTATCAGTCTAATGAGGAGTCACCTACCAGTCTAATGAGGAGTCACCTACCAGTCTGATGAGGAGTCACCTACCAGTCTGATGAGGAGTCACCTACCAGTCTGATGAGGAGTCACCTACCAGTCTGATGAGGAGTCACCTATCAGTCTAATGAGGAGTCACCTACCAGTCTAATGAGGAGTCACCTACCAGTCTAATGAGTAGTCACCTACCAGTCTAATGAGTAGTCACCTACCAGTCTAATGTGTAGTCAACTACCAGTCTAATGAGTAGTCACCTACCAGTCTAATGTGTAGTACACCTACCAGTCTGATGAAGAGTCACCTACCAGTCTGATGAGTAGTCACCTACCAGTCTGATGAGGAGTCACCTATCAGTCTGATGAGGAGTCACCTATCAGTCTGATGAGGAGTCACCTATCAGTCTGATGAGGAGTCACCTACCAGTCTGATGAGGAGTCACCTACCAGTCTGATGAGGAGTCACCTATCAGTCTGATGAGGAGTCACCTATCAGTCTGATGAGGAGTCACCTATCAGTCTAATGAGGAGTCACCTATCAGTCTAATGAGGAGTCACCTACCAGTCTAATGAGGAGTCACCTACCAGTCTAATGAGGAGTCACCTACCAGTCTAATGAGGAGTCACCTACCAGTCTAATGTGTAGTCATCTACCAGTCTAATGAGGAGTCACCTACCAGTCTAATGAGGAGTCACCTACCAGTCTAATGAGGAGTCACCTACCAGTCTAATGAGGAGTCACCTACCAGTCTAATGAGGAGTCACCTACCAGTCTAATGAGGAGTCACCTACCAGTCTAATGAGGAGTCACCTACCAGTCTAATGAGTAGTCACCTACCAGTCTAATGAGTAGTCACCTACCAGTCTAATGAGTAGTCACCTACCAGTCTAATGAGGAGTCACCTACCAGTCTGATGAGGAGTCACCTACCAGTCTGATGAGTAGTCACCTACCAGTCTAATGAGTAGTCACCTACCAGTCTAATGAGTAGTCACCTACCAGTCTAATGAGGAGTCACCTATCAGTCTAATGAGTAGTCACCTATCAGTCTAATGAGTAGTCATCTACCAGTCTAATGAGGAGTCACCTATCAGTCTAATGAGTAGTCATCTACCAGTCTAATGAGGAGTCACCTACCAGTCTAATGAGTAGTCATCTACCAGTCTAATGAGTAGTCATCTACCAGTCTAATGAGGAGTCACCTATCAGTCTAATGAGTAGTCATCTACCAGTCTAATGAGGAGTCACCTATCAGTCTAATGAGTAGTCATCTACCAGTCTAATGAGGAGTCACCTATCAGTCTGATGAGGAGTCACCTATCAGTCTAATGAGTAGTCATCTACCAGTCTAATGAGGAGTCACCTATCAGTCTAATGAGTAGTCATCTACAGTGAGGGAAAAAAGTATTTGATCCCCTGCTGATTTTGTACGTTTGCCCACTGACAAAGAAATGATCAGTCTATAATTTTAATGGTAGGTTTATTTGAACAGTGAGAGACAGAATAAAAACAAAAATATCCAGAAAAACGCATGTCAAAAATGTTATAAATTGATTCGCATTTTAATGAGGGAAATAAGTATTTGACCCCCTCTCAATCAGAAAGATTTCTGGCTCCCAGGTGTCTTTCATACAGGTAACGAGCTGAGATTAGGAGCACACTCTTAAAGGGAGTGCTCCTAATCTCAGTTTCTTACCTGTATAAAAGACACCTGTCCACAGAAGCAATCAATCAATCAGATTCCAAACTCTCCACCATGGCCAAGACCAAAGAGCTCTCCAAGGATGTCAGGGACAAGATTGTAGATCTACACAAGGCTGGAATGGGCTACAAGACCATTGCCAAGCAGCTTGGTGAGAAGGTGACAACAGTTGGTGCGATTATTCGCAAATGGAAGAAACACAAAAGAACTGTCAAACTCCCTTGGCCTAGGGCTCCATGCAAGATCTCACCTCGTGGAGTTGCAATGATCATGAGAATGGTGAGGAATCAGCCCAGAACTACACAGGAGGATCTTGTCAATGATCTCAAGGCAGCTGGGACCATAGTCACCAAGAAAACAATTGGTAACACACTACGCCGTGAAGGACTGAAATCCTGCAGCGCCCGCAAGGTCCCCCTGCTCAAGAAAGCACATGTACATGCCCGTCTGAAGTTTGCCAATGAACATCTGAATGATTCAGAGGACAACTGGGTGAAAGTGTTGTGGTCAGATGAGACCAAAATGGAGCTCTTTGGCATCAACTCAACTCACCGTGTTTGGAGGAGGAGGAATGCTGCCTATGACCCCAAGAAACCATCCCCACCGTCAAACATGGAGGTGGAAACATTATGCTTTGGGGGTGTTTTTCTGCTAAGGGGACAGGACAACTTCACCGCATCAAAGGGACGATGGACGGGGCCATGTACCGTCAAATCTTGGGTGAAAACCTCCTTCCCTCAGCCAGGGTATTGAAAATGGGTCGTGGATGGGTATTCCAGCATGACAATGACCCAAAACACACGGCCAAGGCAACAAAGGAGTGGCTCAAGAAAAAGCACATTAAGGTCCTGGAGTGGCCTAGCCAGTCTCCAGACCTTAATCCCATAGAAAATCTGTGGAGGGAGCTGAAGGTTCAAGTTGCCAAACGTCAGCCTCGAAACCTTAATGACTTGAAGAAGATCTGCAAAGAGGAGTGGGACAAAATCCCTCCTGAGATGTGTGCAAACCTGGTGGCCAACTACAAGAAACATCTGACCTCTGTGATTGCCAACAAGGGTTTTGCCACCAAGTACTA
Organism: Salvelinus alpinus; assembly: GCF_045679555.1. NCBI lineage: Eukaryota > Metazoa > Chordata > Actinopteri > Salmoniformes > Salmonidae > Salvelinus > Salvelinus alpinus. The sequence continues at coordinate 35,889,517 of NC_092112.1, read as the reverse complement.
AGTCATGTTTTGCAGAGGGGTCAAATACTTATTTCCCTCATTAAAATGCAAATCAATTTATAACATTTTTGACATGCGTTTTTCTGGATTTTTTTGTTGATATTCTGTCTCTCACTGTTCAAATAAACCTACCATTAAAATTACAGACTGATCATTTCATTGTCAGTGGGCAAACGAACAAAATCAGCAGGGGATCAAATACTTTTTTCCCTCACTGTACCAGTCTAATGAGGAGTCACCTATCAGTCTAATGAGTAGTCATCTACCAGTCTAATGAGGAGTCAAAATCATAATAAATGCTCAGGAAGTAGGACCATCTGATTGAGTGCTCAATGCATATCTCGTTTCTGCCTGGCCAAGTCAGAGCTATAAATTAGGCAGGTCAGTTTCCCTGGTACTTCTGGAGGTTGGGATTATTTCCGAGGAGTTTGCTCAGTCATATCTTGGTTTCATTGTGGCTTTCGAATACACCCGCTTTATATAATTTAAAGAGCTTGTCTTTTTTTCTTTTTTTTTTTTTTTACATAAAAGTAGGTCTTTGTACAGACTTTGTGGGCACGAATACACCAGAGTATGTAGAGGTTGCCAGTTTAGCATGTGCAGATCTTGGATACCAAGCTTGTACGTTTTTGTAATAACATTTACTAACACCCTCTTTCCTCTCAACCTGTCTCAGGTGACCATTGAGGTGGTGGATGACCCTAACATAGAAGTGGAGATGGATCTGGTAAAGGACAAGGACTGGATCCCTCCTTCCTCCCCGTCCACTGTAGACTGGCTGGGCGGTAAGAAGCTGTTCTGGCCCCTGTTCTGGGGCTACACAGACGCTGACTCCAGTGAGGATGGGACGGGCCGCTCAGGACTGGAGGAGACTGAAGAGGAGGAGGGGGAGGAGGAGGATTACCTGTTGGAGTACGGTAGTGAGGAGCCCCTCCCAAGTGGAGTGGGGGGAGACTGGGACAGTCGTTGGAACGAGGGTTGGGACGCCACTCATAGCTACTATGGTGAGGCTTCTTGTCTTCGCTAAGACTAAGTTTACACAGGCAGCCAAATTCTGACCTTTTGCCAATAATAGTTTTTTTTTGACCAATCAGATCAGATCTTTTGCCAATAATTGGGCAAAAGAACAGAATTGGGCTGCCTGTGTAAATGCCTAAGTGGTACACTGTCTGTTTAGCTGTCACACCAGCCATCTTAGTTAACACCTAACTTGGGATCACTTTGAATACAATAGAGTCAACATTTCTCTACATGACAGTTGCAACTGATAATCTAGGCAATCATTTTGGCTTCCAGGCAACGGTTCTGGACCAAAGTCTTTCCAAAAATCGTTCTAATTGGAAAAACTTTCATCTTTGTTCCACTGGTCTTTGGCATGCCTGTCTGAGAGTAGTTGATAAAATGGCATCCAAAAGTTGGGGATGTTTTGAAATGGTGGGAGATAAAGAGATTTATAGGAAGTTAATGTAGAAAAGTGGTACAATATAGACAGATAGAACACAGAATTGAGAGAGATAGAGAGACAGAAGTATTGACTGAGCATGCGAGCAAGAGAGCTCTCCACTCTGCGAGCACTCGACCGGCAGGCCCATTGTGGAGCCCAAGCCTTTGAAGTGGACACTGGGTCCCAGCTCGCAGCTCACTGTGGAGGCCTGCTGTCGTTTGAAGATGGGCCCGATGCACTCGCTAATGGCAGCGTGAGCCTGTTCCCCCTGACAGACAAAACAGCTCACTGCTTGTGAACAATTAGAGGGCAGATTGGAAAGAGGGGATGACAGGGGCCATTCGGCTGGGTCTTTCATCCCCCCTCCGGGACCCCAGGCCCCCAGACCCTGGCTCGGCCCTCTGCCCTGGGCCCTAGGCGGCAAGGCCTTTTGAGACAGTTCAAGAATTCGGCGGCTTTCAGGGCTGTGCAGAACATTTACTCCTCTATTGTTTTTTGTTTCTCTTAATTCTCCTCAGTCTGTTTTCTCCTTCTGCATGGTGGGAAAAGAGCAGCATGCCTTCTGGTTACACAGGCAGATAGCTTTATTCAGCCCCGCAGAGCAGAGCCAATGAAAAGAGAAGGGAAGAGTATGGATGTGGAAACTAGTGGAAACTTTAAAGGAATGGAAAAGACAGTGGGCTGGGAGAATCCGGCCTAGGAGGATAGACAGAGAGGGGTTACAACTTCGTAGTTTGATGAATGTTTACGTTGATAGTGCACAGGCAGAGGATCTCCCTGTTTAATTCTAAGTCACTCCTTTTAGCCAGTGTGCCCTTTGCCTCTACCCTTCAGATCAGACAAAGGGATTGATTTCAGACAAAAGAGACTGACTGTTAACTCTGGCAATTGCTCTTAACCTCAAACCTCAATGAACCAAAACACAGCACATTCCGATAACATAGTCAGTTGAACAATTTCACTGAGTATAGGATGTGTATGCACATGTGCAGCTGGCTTGAACGTTGCTAAATGAGGTGTATGTTGGTTAGGAACAAGGCGACCATGTCTATTAAGTGGTCAGATATAAAATAAGATTGTAGTGAACATAAAGTATGTATGCCAGACTAGCGTAATGTAACGTTGGGGCTTCCCTTCTGTAATTAAAACGCTCCTGTACTGAGAAGAGTCTATTCCTGTGTTCTGGCCACATGGTGAGCTGGCAGTGCCACAAAGGCCCAAGCTGCACCGCCAACAAAGCTGCCATTTCTGCGCCCACCTCGTCTTGTCTGTAATCGAGGGCGGACATGTTTTCGGTATCATTAACACCAGACTCAAACCTCTCAGAAGCAGATGGAGAACTTCAGCCTCATTGCGGAGACTTGTCTCTAATTTGTCAGAGTCTACATTACAGGACTATGGGGCTGGGAGAAGGTTAGACCCGAGGAAGATTATACTGTTGCCTGAGATAGAAAACGTATATACAGGCCTTGTTATGGCTTAGCTATAATAGCAAATATTAACATTTAGTCGATAGATTTTTTTGCAGATAATATTATTTTAGAAAAACTGCTAATTAAGGGCTCTTTGAGAGGGAAACGCTACTCCTGTGTAAGAGTCTACAGTATGTTCCGGCTTATACTTTGGTTCAGGAAAGGCATCTAAACCTAATCTAGCATTGTTTCCCAGCAGCACTATTTACTATGCAGAGTTTCCCTTCGTGCCCACTCCTAATCAATCCTTTCAAGTTGTTGTTTTCCTTTTCCGTGATAGCTTGTTAAATGTATGTGGTGAACAAACCAAATGCTTTTAATGGGAGTTCTACACAGTTACGGAACCTAGTTAGGGAACCCTACAGCTGGGAGAGGAATTCAACTCTCTGATTAGAGAGTGAGCATTAGGGGGATTCTAGGGGTGTGTAGTTGTGGTTCCTACACATCCGTTATGGAAGGAGTGAGATACTAGCTTACTGTGACCAGACAGAAGTTTTGCTAGCTAAACCAAAGGTGAAACAAAGAAAAGGATTAGTCTGGTCCCAGGCTAATGAGTTACAGTTACCCCACAAAATGGAAACCACTATGTAAATCCAAATCCTTATCATTAATGAGTTTCGGTTTTGTTGTTTTGTCTTCCCCCCGTACAGAGGAGGGGACGGAGGAGTGGAGTGCCTGGTCTCTGTGCTCAGTCACCTGTGGTCATGGAGAGAGGAAGAGGACACGGTCCTGTGGTTACAGCTGCACCCTGACAGAGGCCACCAAATGTGACATGGAGCCTTGTCCAGGTGACCTTCACACACAATGTTTATTCTAGATTCCGGTCACCAACTCCTAGTCCTGAGCCACAGGATGTACAGGCTTTTGCTCCAGCCCAGCACTTACACACCCAATTCAGCTAATTTAAGTTAGTTGATCGACTAGTCGATTAGCTGAATCATCTGTGAATGTGAGCTAGAGACGTGATCTAACTAAATGGTACCGTTCCTGTCTCTGCAGACGATGTCAACACAGTGGCTGAACCTTTCCCCTTCGAGATGGAGAACGGAACTGAACCGTTTGGCACAGGTATGTCGAATCAATGTACACTTAGCAAATGGTTAAGCAAGTAGGTTAATCAAACTAGCAAACATGGGTAGTTAGAATGTACCTACTGATCTAATTACATCTAGCATGGTCTCTCTCTCCTCTCCCTCTAGATGTGGACACATGTGAGAAGTGGCTGAACTGTAAGAGCGACTTCCTCCAGAGATACCTCAACCAGGTCCTGTCAGAACTACCCAGCTGCCCCTGTGCCTACCCCTCGGCCGTCGCCTACACCGTGGTCAGCATTTTCGACGAGGGACACGACCGGACCTTCCGTTGGCATGATGCCAGTGGCCCTAAAGAACGCCTGGACATCTACAAACCCTCTGCGAGGACTTGCATCCGCTCGGCCCTCTCTAGCGATGTCGCTACGCTCGGCGCCCAGCACTGTTGCTACGACGACCGTGGCTGTCTGATCACACGGGGTAAGGGTGCGGGAACGCCCAACCTGATCAGCACGGATTTCTCCCCGGAGCTCCACTTCAAGGTGGACGTGCTTCCCTGGATCCTGTGTAAAGGGGACTGGAGCCGCTTCCACGCGGTGCGGCCGCCCAACAACGGCCTGGTCTGCCCAGAGAACCCCCACCATGACGTGTTCATGAACGAGCTGGAGGAGGCCCGGGAATACTGAGAACACACACAGCAGCCAAAACTACACTACCCAGAATTCACCCGTACAGTGGGGCCCAATCCTAACTTGAGAAGGGAGCGCGTGTAGGACTGTTTTGCATAGCTTTTTGCATTTTGCATATAAGGAGGTATGGCGGTTGCAAGGTTGAGGTGCAAGTTGATTTCAAGTTAGGATTTGGCACATTAAACACCCTGTGACCAGACCCAACAGAACAGAACTGAACTTCATTGAACTGAACAACAACTAAAAAGACGCAGTCCTGTCAATGCTTGCCGACGTGTTTCGCATCCAGCATGGTACCAAGCTCTCTGTCTCTCTCTCGCTGTCTGTCCCTTAGTCTGGTATGCACTTCTGTCTGTATGTAAGCATGACATTGTCGTCTAGCCTGTTGGTGGCTTGTTGTAGGTGTTGTGGCTCTGTGTGACTGACGATAGCAACATAAACATCCCAAATGTACTTCCTGATTTGATTTTGCTGTGTGAGATGTTTGATACTGTAGTAAGTCTTATTTTGAAAAGGGGATTGTGGAATGTGTCATGCCCAACACATGAATATAGTCATAACTATGCTGCTATGAGAAGATTAAGTTAGATAGGTACTGGAGGGGGATATATGATTGAACAAACATGAATTTGCTGAAAGGTTATTCTTAAAAAATATAATCTAAAGCTGAGGAGAGAATTTGGTCTAAAGAAAGAAGTTTACAAGCACGAACAACCACACCCAGCACCTCATGCTCATTCTTGATAACATGCCAACAGAACAACTTCTTAGAAGCTTGGAGGTGGAGACAGTCATCTGGTCTGGACTGAACTTCTCGTCCTCTGTTTCAACAATGACAGTTTGAGAACCTTCAATCATGGATGTTTCTACAGTTTTCTCAGGGGGACTCATATTGTTAGAGATTATAGCCCATATGTACCTCAACAGTGGAGCAGCATTGGGAACCACTACTTCAGAGTGCACTTCGGACTGTACTTCAGAGCGCACATTAAAGATGAGAATGGTACCTGTTACGGAAACGAAAAAGTTGGATCTACAGTGTAAATGGATGAAGAGCGGATAAATACAGTATTAATTCAGATAAAGTTATGAAATGATGCCCTTTGTGCGGTTTTTGGCAAGCCATTTTTTCTGTCAATGTAATTAAAGTTGAATAGCTGTTCTATTCCATTGCGATATGTTGCATTGTTTTTGCAAAGACTTCATAGGAGTGGGAACTGTTGGCTTGAAGTCTTAACATTTATGCTCCAAACCTCTTTCAGGAATTCATTATTTTTTTTTATGTGTGCAAACATGCATTACATTTTGAAATCACATGTTGTTGTTTTTTTAAAGGAAGGCACTTTATTTAAGGTATATATATATATACAAATGATGGCATGTATGAAAATCAAATGTTTATATGTTATAATGTTATAATTGTGAAAGGGTAACTTGCCAGAAATGCTGCATTGTTCATTTGTAAAGTATTATGTGAGTGAGTTTCTGTGAGTTTCTGTTTAAAAGCATGGTTGATATTTTGTGATTTCTTAAACTAGTATAACTATACTCATAGGAAAAAGGTGCTATCTAGAACCTAAAAGGGTTCTTCGGCTGTCCCCTTAGGAGAACTCTTAGAATAACCCTTGTTCGTTCCAGGTAGAATCCTTTTGGTTCCAAGTTGAACGGTTTTGGGTTCCATGTAGAACCTTTTCAACAGAGGGTTCTACATGGAACCCAAAATGGTTCTACCTGGAACAAAAAAGGGTTTTACCTGGAGCCAAAATGGGGACAGCTGAAGAACCCTTTTGGAACCCTTTTTTCTAAGAGTGTACCATATTGTCTTGTACAGTATTTATTGTCAGTTTTTTTAAGTCTGCTAAAGCTTTGAAATGACTCTACTAAAACCCACATGGTGCACTACTAGGGTTGCAAAATTCACAACATTCACTTTCCCAAAATACCCAGGTAAAAAAAATCCTGGCTGGAATATTTCTGGAATCAGCAGGGCATTACCTGCGAGGGAATCATCCAACCTGGAGTTCTTCAACTGGGATTTCTGGAAAAATCCTGGAATTGTTTCGGGAAAGGTTCTGGAATCTTTAAAACCTACTTCGGACTGAGACACTCTGACACCCCGGTGACGTCAGAAGGGAAACGACCTGCCTCACATGATATGACCACTCCAGCAACAGCAACTCCATCAAGTGTCTGTATCGTTTTATCATTTTGTTGTACTTCTGTGCTATGAAAATATGTTGTGACAAATACAATGAGGAATATAAAGACGTTTGCATTGATTGTCTGGCTCATGATTGTCCTTGTTCTGTCCTTCTGTATACTATCAGATGTCTTTGAAATCTGCGTAGTTTCTCTGTGTAGTCGACTTCCTCATCATACACAAATCCACAACTCATCTACTAGATTTCAAAACACAGTAAAGCATAAGAAAAGTTGGCCGCAAATCTCTCTTTCTAGAGGTGCTTGAGTTTATTGATGTTTTGGCCCAAGGTCTTCATCAGAAAAGGCTGTCGACTACCCCCCCCCCCCCCAAAAAAAAAGGTTGAGAGGCAACATTGGTGAACTTTTAACGGCCCTGTGTTTTACTCAGTAGTATCACTTCCAAATTGAACGTTTTCACAAGAACCTGATCCGTGGAGCATGCCCCCTCTCTCTCAGGGTCTCAGGCAGGCAGAGAAGAAGAGAACCTGATCCGTGGAGCATGCCCCCTCTCTCTCAGGGTCTCAGGCAGGCAGAGAAGAAGAGAACCTGATCCGTGGAGCATGCCCCCTCTCTCTCAGGGTCTCAGGCAGGCAGAGAAGAAGAGAAGCTGACTGCGTTTTGATGTCTTTGTTTTTCCACTTGCTGTGCCTTAACCAGGGCCATCCAGGCATGGCCTGCTGACTGATCTTACAAGGCTGAACCCCAGCCTCAGCATGTGTGGAGCAATCTGCTTTCAATTGGAGACCAAACGGCCTGAAACGTTATACATTTTAGGACAGGCAGAATGTTTTATTTTTACATGTTGGTTATTCTCGGAGCGAGCTCCTCTATGTTCTGCTGGCAGCAAACAAAAAGGCAGGATCAAAGAGGCTTTTGTCTGTCGTTGTTGATTTTGTTAGTAAGTGGGGGATTGGAGAATGATTGAGTAGACTATTGAGGTGAGCTCTACTCTCTACCTCCAAATCCTGAACTTGAGCTGCAAGACACAAAGCAACATTGGCTCATAAATGTATCTTTATTATGTCGTTCAATGATCCTCTTTGGAAACAAAATGAAACGTTAGTTCTGTGCCACGTCAGTCGTGACTATTGACTCTCTATACTGAAATGATGAGAAGCAGGGTTAAACTTTGCACCCTGATTCAATCACATATGGATGAAGAGTGCTCGGACTGGTTACGTTATTACATTACCGTAGTGAAACACCATGGATCAACAGAATCACACTCAATTTGCTTCGTCGACTGTGTCCTCCAGATGGCATCAATTTGTTTTCAAAGTCCAACCCAGATTTTGGAGAACCCGGAGTTAATAACGGAACGAACGCTTCTTAGACCAAAACATGATGACCTATTAATTACTATAGAAATCACAGGAACCTCATTCTCTTTCTTATTGACACAAGGAAGTATCAAGTGCAGGGATGATAATGTGGTTTCACTTGCTATAGGGTGAGGAAGGCACATCACATCCGCATTGATTGTTGATTCTGTAACTCACAGATGGCATCATAGACAACAATCTCATCTGTTTTCTGGGTTGTTCTCGGTTCTCTAATCTATACATAATCATGTCTGTCCGTAACTCCGTATACTCTTACAGGGGGGTTAAATAATGGAGATTCAGATGTCAGGACAATGCAGATTCACAGGCGTATCATTCCTTCTCAAAAGGAAGGTACAGTCTTGAACTTTCTGTTACTTCTACTTTTTTGTCTGTCTAGTGTACCTCAAGTATACTTTTTTTTAAACCATTTTTAGATTCTCTTAATTCCTATAGGTCCTCACCATAATTCATAGCATAGCATTTTTTCCTGACTCTCTGTCACCTGTAAGAAACGAGAACACCAGAGGAACACTGATACTTCTAGAACGGAACATTAGGTTGCTCATGGGTCAGGGTGGCAATTGAGTCTATACTGATTTGAAATATGTATAATTAAAAGCAGGAAAAGCGTAAAGAAGAAACACCAGTGTTGGTTTGCTCATTCACACAAATGCAGGACTGGTTAATAAGGAGTTGATGGTGTGTGTGTGTGTTCTACAGTTATATTGTTCCAAGTTTCAGTCAACTTTATTTTATAAAGCCCTTTCTAAGGCAGCAGTTGTCACAACGTGTATTACAGATACCTAGCGTAAAACCCTAAACAGAAAGTAATGCAGAGGCAGAAGCACAGTGGCTAGGAAAAACACCATAGAAGCAGGAACCTAGAAAGAAACCTAGAGAGGAACCAGGCTCCGAGGAGTTGCCAGTCCCTTTCCGGCTGTACCCAAAATTGGTATGTGAAAGTATGCACACATATAAATGCAGTATGTGAAGATTTGTATGTATTTGAGCTGCCGCTAGAATCGTTTAACGATTAACAAATCTGTGTGAGATAGCGTTTTACAGTTAGTTCTAGTTCTAAGTTGACTACAGATGAGCTGTCTGTGGAATGCGTCCAGACAGATGCTGACCACGTTTGTTCTCTGAATAATAGATAAATATCCACAGATGTGAAGACAGAACAGAGAAGAAGACATGGCTTCAAATACTCTTTGAAATCTTGACTGAGGCTTGACTGAGGTTGCCTGGCTTAATGGACCAATAGAATAGTCCCACAAGTGTAATCCCTGCCCATCTGGCACTCTAGGCAGGCTAAAACAAACGCACAACGTATTTGAACGATTTTGAATAGTATTTGAACCCAGGTCTACAGAGAAGGAGAAAAAAAATGCTCAAGGAAAGAGATATAAAAGGATTGGAGACATTTTTGGGACTGACTAAAAATGTTATCTGAAATCTTGAATCATGCAAGAAAGAGGTGTTTTTCAATGAGCTGCATATATTTGCTCAACTCAACATGAGCGCGACACGCACATCATCTCACGGCATGGTTCTATCATTTCCATATTTCACCAAAACACAGATGTTCATAACAGAACTAGACATTCATTTATGGATCTTGAGTTCAGAATACACAATTCACTATGCAGTTGCTGTACACTGTAATAGAATCTTACAATACCATGCATGATAAATCTTTGTGAAGCAAAGGGTGGACGAAGAATAAGGGGGAATAGAAAAGGCTACTTGTAAAAGCGACGTTACAGTAGGTGAGGCATCGGAGAGGAAGCTGTGCAGATAGATGACTTGAAAGTATATGGATGCAGTCTTAGTCATGGCTGGCCAGGCCCAGAGCCAGGACTTGGTGGTTACGCTCCTGTTAACTCTGCTAGGCTGACAGGAATATGAGATTTCCTCAGCATGTTTAGTGCACCGCAGTGGACCAGGACCGGCATATAGTGGACTAAGTTCTCCACCACTACACTCCCTATATTCCCAACACACACTGTGGCCCGCATATGAGAGTAGTACACAGGCCACACATGCACACACACTTAGACACAAATACGGATCAATTACTAGAACTGACGCCATTGGAGACTGTCATACAGAAGTGATCTACTCCAGCTAATCTGTAACCCCAGGAGACCTGTAAACATCTGTGTGCCTCTGAGGCGGTGTTTTATGATTTACATGCATTTAACAAACAAACATAGCAACGCACACAGTCAATCAAAGGTACACAGAAAGACAGGAATCAGGGGTTGTTTTTTAAATAAAAATGGTTCACATCCCTTTTACCCTGCATGTTGTTAGAATGATGTAGTTGAGTATGTGTGAGGTCTCTCTTGTGGTCACATTTCCAACAGACAGAGTTGGTAGATGATTGCACATGGTCTCTGATCCAATGTACCATCTCCTGCCATTGTGCTCTTGGGCAAGGCACTTAACCCCCCACAATTGCTCTCCATCCAGGGGCACTGCACTGCTGCTGATCCTGTGTCTCTCAACGTGTGTCCTTCCTAACCAATGGATAATAAAGTTGTATTCTATTCCATGTATTCTATGAGTTCTGGAGAAGTTGGTAAAGCAATTGTGGTTGACATTGACATACCTATATAGTGGCATTACTTCCTACAGTGGAGTGATTCCAATACATTGTTTGAGCAATTTTCAGCACGATGATCCCAATACGGGACAGCAATATCCTCCTTAAAAAAGTCCCCCAAAAAAGGACCAACAAATTCCTCTGTGGAATCAGACTCCAGAAACGTTTGTTCTGATGCTGTTTTCCAGGGGGATAATACATTTTCTCTCTCTGTGTCTCTCTCTTTAGTGTTATCTGCTCTGTCTCTCTCTTTCTCTCTGTATCTCTTCCTCTCTCTCCCCGCCTCTCTCTGTCTGCTGTTAATGTAACCACAAGACGAGCCAAGACAATACCCTGCAACATGATGAGTCTCAGCCTTGCCTAGAGAAGAGAAGCCAGCCTAGTGATACTACTGCGACGGCAGTGAGCCAGCCATAACAATAACAACATTGAACAGCCTCCGGTGCTTACAGCCTTACACTGAGCCAAGGACCAGTTCAAAAATATGATTGCTCCTTTTTTCCCTCTGTGAATAAAGAAAGCGGAGTACTACTGAAGTTATTGGGAACAATATGTACAGGTATGAAGTTGGCATAGAGGAGAATGAGATTTAGTAGTTCAAGGTGAAGTATAACCTACATACTGCCTGAGTTGATTTTGGATTTCATTTTACCTACCCTGTAGTCTGTATGGCAGGTATGGCCGATAACGTATCATTGATACGTCACCACACAAACAGTTCTTCAGAGAGGGGAAATCTACAATCTATGGGAGGTTGTAAAATATTGATAAAACATGAATAAATATGGTAATAACTCATTGGTTAATCTCATCCACCAGCCAGCTCACTCAATTGAGCCTGGGGACAAGGTTACTGATTGATTGAAATTGTGTGATTGAGAAATTGATCTTAGATCTGGGAGCAACTTCATCCTATTCCCTAACTCGGTGGTTCTCAACCTTTTTTGGTTACTGTACCACCAAGTACATTTAGCTCTGTTTGAAGTACCCCTGAAGTACCCCCTCATGTGCATTTTACCAGTAGGCCTATGGTCTAATGAGTCTTCTCAAGTACCCCCTGTGGATAGGCCAAGTACCCCCCAGGGTACTGTTGAGAATCACTGCCTTAACTAACCTATGTAAGTGAGGCAGTGCAAAGGCCCTCAGCATGACACTAGGAAGGAAGGATCTTCAAAACCTAACATAGAGTGACCCCTGCTGTTGGACATACCTCAATACATCACTGACTCATGGGCTGCATCTCAATAGTCTAGTGAGACGTCCTCTGTTGGACATACCTCAATACATCACTGACTCATGAGGGGCTGCATCTCAATAGTTTTAGATAGGCGTCCTCTGTTGGACATACCGCAATACATCACTGAGCCATGGGCTGCATCTCAATTGTCTAGTGAGGCGTCCTCTGTTGGACATACGTCAATACAGCACTGAGCCATGGGCTGCATCTTTTTTATTATTTTAGATTTTTTTTTATTTAACTTTTATTTAACTCGGCAAGTCAGTTAAGAACAAATTCTTACTTACAATGACAGCCGACTCCGGCCAAACCCTAACCTGGACGACGTTGGTTAGGGTTTGCGCCGCCCTATGGGACTCCCAATCACGGCCGGTTGTGATACAGCCTGGAATCAAACCAAGGTCTGTAGTGATGCCTCTAGCACTGAGATGCAGTGCCTTAGACTGCTGCACCCCTCTCCCGAGTGCATCTCAATAGTCTAGAGAGGATTCCTCCTCTCCTCTCCTTTATTAATAGTGATCTGAACTGAAAACACTGCTCTTCTTTTTCACCTGAATTTACGGTTCTGTCTGGTGGGTGGCTGACAAATTAAAATAGAGTTCATCCTAAGCAAGGATGATAATTGTATTTCCATTACCAATCATGACTTGTCGTAGGTAGGCTACAGGTTTTATTATGAAACAGAGAGCCTCTCTTGTGGAACAATGACTTTCTTAATCTGATGCACGAAGACATTAGAAGTGATCAACTTTATTCCCTTGAAGAATCACAAACAGCAAGAACTCCCCTGATATCCTGTCGAAATAAATCATGACCATGAAACTTCATGTTTAGCCAACAGATCCATAGTCATCCACTGTCTGTGCCCTTGCCTCTCTTCTCCCCCCAACCACACATTGAGACAGCACTTCACAATGCATTCAACAAGGAGATATAAACATAGTCAGAGCAACATACAGAACTATTCAACCTTCACATTGACAATGTTCATGTGCATCACTGCTTCCTCCTCCACAGTGAATTGCTATTTTGAATTCACTTTTGAACTCACTTTGATATCTGTTGACTCCCACAAATGACTCCCACAATTACCCCATCATCAGGGTGTAATTGTATTTCTAAGGGATGCCCGCTCTGCTCTGCAACCGAGAGGGATAGGTGTTTTTAGGCAGTGAAGTGTGGGATTAGTTAGCTCTACATACACCATTCTACGCCTGGCTAGCATAACAATGCTCCTATTTTGAGCCAAAGAAGGAATTCCCTGCCACTTCATTGGGCAGAGAGAAGACACCCACACACACCTCTGCGCGCGTGCGCACACGCACACACACGCACACACACACACACACACACACACACACACACACACACACACACACACGCGCGCGCACACCCACACACACACCCACACACACACACGCCCAACTGTGGATGAGAGGATATGGAGGTCTAACTCAATGAGAAGTTCAGAGACATGGAACATTATAATTCACCTCACTTAACACTCTATTAGAGGGAAATGCATGAGCAGATTTTTACAATGCAACAAGTGCATGTCACGTATCTATGACACATCAGTTAAGCCTAGGTTATATTTGAGCACCCAGTATATTCACATGAGTCATACTCTCTTCTCTCAATTGATTAAGCTGGAAGTTGGAACAAAGCTTTTAAAAAGCCTTTTTTTGATCAGTAGTGCAGTTTTGTGACTCCTTGGAACTCCTCGGAACTCCTCTCACAAGAGACTCAAAACTCCATCATGATCACATCATCATTTCTATCTCTGTGACCTGTTATTACCGTCTTATATACATGTCATAACATACATAGGGCTATACACATGTTATTATTGCACCATAATAAAGCACTCGCTTACTTTTAGTCAACTAAAATGTTGACTAAATCCTCTTCACTACTATGTGAAAATTATGATAGCTATACTCATCCATACACTTGCATATTGACTCAATTCAAACAATGGATACATTGTTTATAAACTTTTGACTGGCCTATAGTAACATCATAGCTGAACAGAGAAGACATTTCACACTTGGCTGAGTTTAAACAATGTGAGCATCATACAAATCTAAGTATCATTCTTACACTTGCAATTCAGTCCACACGTGTCTAAAATGACACCCAAAGTGAGTGCAAAATACATCACATGTAGTTGGTTATCTTCCGCAAGTTCTCAGCGACCGTGTGTGGCAGACCTTTTTTAATTTTAGGCTCCAGCGAGGATCGAACTCGCGACCCCTGGTTTACAAGACCAGTGCTCTGCCACTGAGCTATAGAGCCGGTTTCAGCACATAGAAACTACATTGGTAGTGTTTTCTGATCTTTTGAACGACCAAATATCAAATCGTAAATTTAATGACATGAAGATCACTGACGTCATGATTTGACCTCGTTTTAATCTGAATTCCCAGTTGTCATGAAAACACCAAGAGTCCACACAGCGAGAGCCTATAAGGAAACGCCTTTTCAAAGATATTTATAACTAACCCCCTTGTCTGTGGCATGGTGCCCAAATTGAAATAACTTGTAGTATTGGGCACCATCTGGATGTCACCGTGACATGCCAATTAGCTAGCGTTAGCCATTATTATTATACCTCAGTGAGATGTAGGCTAGCACATATCGATGGCTATAGCTAACGTGGGCACTTTGTTCCATCCCACTTGATTTTATTTCGAGTAGGATAGCAGCCTACACGACAAATAACTTGTAATATTGGTAGTAACCATCTGTATGTAGACTGTCAGCATACAGTCTACTGCTCAATGGGAAGAGTTTGCGCTGCAAGCCGGTGTTGTGCCGAAAGTCTCCCCCCGACAGAACCCCCCCACCCTTCGCGTGAACGCGCACACACTCAATTCTTTAAATGTCCTTCGCTCCCGCTTGCCGCTGGGAAGCAAGTAGCTAGCTATATAGTGTAGCCAATATCAAGCTAGCGTGACAGCTAAAGCACATTTATTGTATTGATTTACCGAAAATGTACAATTACGGCATTAACGTCTACATTTTTGTACAAAAATAAATAATAATAATGCAACCAATTATTCTGAATACTCCCAAGTCCCAACTTTGGCGGACAAGTTTCACATTCTCGCTGAAGTTTCTTGACACAAGCATACACTCGCTAGCTGGGAAGGGCAGTAGGACGACTGAGCCGAATCCGTTCGTCTCGACTCGCTTCGTGACATACTTCATCATTTAGGGCACCAGGCGTGTCCGTATAACCTTTCCCGTCTACCTGATCCTATACCTCAGTGGTCAACCCCGCATTTGTCTCATGTCAGATAGGGTTTTGTCTAAATGGATACAGGGTTTCGTTGCAGTTTTAGCGAATACGATTAAAGTTCGGAAAGGGGCTAGGGTTAGCTAAATTGCACAGAAAAAATATATACTTTTGACGTCAATTTGACAAAAG
This sequence comes from Salvelinus alpinus, assembly GCF_045679555.1. Taxonomy (NCBI): domain Eukaryota; kingdom Metazoa; phylum Chordata; class Actinopteri; order Salmoniformes; family Salmonidae; genus Salvelinus; species Salvelinus alpinus. The sequence continues at coordinate 35,874,076 of NC_092112.1, read as the reverse complement.
CTATATCTAGACATCAGATAGCGCGAAGGAAAAGATTATGGATACCAGACAAGACACATGTATCTCCGCCCTAACAATGTAAGTCTTTGTCCACAATGAGGCTCGTCTATCCTTTCTTTGAATTGGTGGATACATCTCATTGTTGTAATCTTTTTTTAAATATTGTATGAGGGTTGTTTGCCTGTATTCAATGATACACTATGCTACTAGCTTCATGCCAAGAATATGCATATGTGACTTTCCTGGTCATAGTGAGTCAACACAGGAAGGAGTAATGGATGGATAGTTAATTTATTTCCAAAGATGCAATCGTGGGACACACAGTATAGTATGGATGGATGATGAGTTGTCGACGGGATATAAATAGCACTCCCACAGCAATTCTCCATAAATCTGCTGTATAATATACTAACAAAATAACAATTGAAATGTCTATCAAAGTCATTGTATAGTGGCTTTAACCATTTCTAATAATTCCTAATTTACTATAATACACATATTTTGTTTCCATGTGTCTCATATTCACAACATCAGAATAAACTATCATCCATTTTAGTATTCAAAATATATCAAATGACCCTGAAAGATTACTCACGTTACACTCTTGGGGCGAAGAAATATATTACACATAGAATGTACCGCATATTTTCCTAAACTAACAAAACCAGGATAATATGCTGCTAGCTGGTGCTCATGAATTTATAAAACATATACTTTATACATTTGTCATAAATTACCTGCAATCGTGGGACACACACAGTATGGATGAATGATGAGTAGTGACGGGATATAAATAGCACTCCTTAAGAAGATGTATTTTCGAGTTAGCTACCAACTTCAGAGGGAAATTTAGTTAGCCGTAAAACCCATATGGCAAACTGAGATTTGGCAAATAACATATAGTGGTTTATTTGACACCAAACCAACAACAGTAATTACTAATAGCATAAATTGATCATGTACGATGTAAAAGGTGGATTTTATGATGTAATGTCAACTTTATACATTTCTATCCCGGGACCATTCAATTTTCAACTCACACACAGCAATTCTCCATAAATCTGCTGTGGATTACCCAGAATCCCATACCTTTATCACTGAGTGTATTAGACAATGTAAACACACTAATCCACCACGAGGTGGCATAATATCCATTTTATGCAGAAATGTAACAATTTATTTACACCGTTACACATAGCCATCTCGAGATAACGACGATATAAACGTTGTTTTTTTTCAAAGTTAATGGGATGTCAAGTGTCCTATTTATATCAGCACACACATAAAAATGTATGCTTTACGAAACTTCTATTCAATCAAGTAAACCTCACATAGCAAATAAGCCATACATTTGACACTAATTTGCCTCGACACAAAAACTTGCTTGGTGGGCGAAACAACGAAAAAACACCACCTGCTGGAGCAATACAGATTTTCCGCCCATCTGACAGAAGACATTGGGCGCGTTTGAGTGGCAAGGCGAAAGCAACAGACTGTAGACGAAAGCCGGGACACTCGGTTTTCCAACAGCAAGGCTCAGATCAACGGAATTACGGAATTACCTGGAAGGCCCAAACTGTACAGCAAATGCTCTCGTAAACAAACAGAAAACACCATCCAATCTGGAAGTGAGTGAGTAATGTTTAGTCTGAAGCCATATTTTATATTCAAAAGCCAAGAAGAAAAATACATTACAATGATATATTTTACATTATGAGGACTGAATGCTGAGTTGGACTAACAAGCTTGCTAGGAAAAGGAGATACAACTTCAATTAGCACTGACGTGTCAAGTGAGAGGAGTCAGAGCCCTTAGCCCAACAATGGCAGGAGAATCAAACAGGCTACTTATGGAAAATAAAGAGACACTTTTTGCTGACTGTTATAAAAATGGGAACATAAGCAACTTAATCTTCCACACAGACCATCCCCTGGCATGGCACAGTGCTATATTAACACACTACCCCTCTGTTATTGGTCCAGGCAACCCCAAACAGTTTCAGCTGGACTTTCGCCTAATCAAAGAATTAGCCCAGCAGGAGAAGCTCTCCCTTGAGAAAGATACCCCCACCCCGAGCAGGTCAGACCAGACATCTTCATTATATAACCCCACAGGCGAGCAACCCCAAGCGGAAAGTCAACCTCCCAGCACAGAGTACTACTCCCTCATTGAAATGAAGGATAAATTCCCCCAGCTGGAGGTAAGGCAGGTGGAGCTGGAACAGCAGGTGATTACACTCCAGTCAGCACAGACCCAGACAACAGTCCAGCACAACAACATGCCCTTTAACTAAAGCTGGAGGTGGAGAGAGACATATCTGTACTCTGGACTGTAGTGAGACAACATCTACAGGAGAAAGAGCAGGAGCAGGAGAAGAACAGAGCACTAGAGGAGAGGATCAGACTGGAGGAGAGGGTGAGGGGGATGGCGTGTGACAGAGGAAAAACCTACTAGAGAGGTGGCAACCCCCACAGAGAAGCCAGCAGAACAGCCCACCTCAGCTCCAGACAAAAGTCTAGACACCATGGCAGAACAGTCCACTCCTGACCATAGTATCAAAATCACAACGGAACGGACAAATTAAGAACCCCAAGCCCAGGGGATGTCACCCCCTCTGAGCACCCCCCCCTGATAGCCCTCCTGACATCCCCCACACCCACTGAGGACATACACAAGACACAGATTGTACTCCTCATGGACTCAAACGGGAAATATATACAAGAAAAAAAACTTTTTCCCAAACACAGTGTCTAAACTCTGGTGTCCAAACACCCAGCGCGACCTTCTGTCTGAGGACCAACTAGGGTCACCTAGCCACATAATAATACACACAGGCACAAACAACCTGAGAACACAGCAGGAAAGGGTGGCCACAGCACTCAAGGGAGTGATTGAAAAAGCTTCTTCTACTTTCCCCAACGCACAAGTGGTTATCTCCACCCTGCTACTACGAAAATACTTCTACCCTGCTACCATACAGCGGGTAAACCCAAGTATTTCCCGTGACTGTGCCTCAAAACCAAATGTTTTCCTGGCCCACCACTCCACCCTGGACTTTACGACCAGGTCCACCTATACCAGGCAGCAGTGCCCATTTTCGCCCGGACCCTAAAAGAAATCGCTCTCAAACGCAGCCCCAACACTTCACACAGGAGCAACAGATCATTAGACACCCTGCCCAGACCAGCGAGACACTCTCCCAGACTTGCGGGACCCTCCCCTGGACCTACACATAGAGGACCCAACCAATCAACACCCCCCCAAGTCAACCATGCCCACACCCCATTTAGGCCCCCTCAGATCAGACCTATGCCCCTCCTGCCCACCCCATGTCCCCCACTCCCGCAAATAGGGCCTCAATATGGAAGTCACACATACGCCCAGGCCGTGAGCGGGCAAACAGGCCCAACCCCCACACTTACACTAGCCCAAGCCAATGGAATGTACCAGATGCTCAGCAGGCTCTGCTCACACTTACTTGCCTGAGGCCAAACCACACAACCAACAACATTGGACACCTTATGGAACACAAAGCCTTCATCTATCTCATCCTGGAATATCCAAGGCCTGAGGTCATCTGCCTTTGGCCTAAAGAGCAGGAACCTGGACTTCATCAAAGAAATCGGAAATACAGACATTGTCATCCTACAAGAAACATGGTACAGAGGAGACGGACCCACTGGTTGCCCTCTAGATTACAGAGAGCTGGTAGTCCCATCCACAAAACTACCAGGTGTGAAACATGGAAGGGACTCGGGGTATACTAATTTGGTATAGACCAGATCTAACTCACTCTATTAAATTCATCAAAACAAGAACATTTTACATTTGACTAGAAATTCAAAAGGAAATGATCTTAACAGAGAAAAATGTCTTCCTGTGTGATACATATACCCCCCCCACTAGAATCCACATACTTTAATGAAGACAGCTTTAATGAAGACAGGAATATCAATCATTTCCAGGCCCAGGGACATGTACTAGTCTGTGGCGACCTAAATGCCAGAACTGGACAAAAACCTGACACCCTCAGCACACAGGGGGACAAACACCTGCCTGGAGGTGACAGCATTCCCTCCCCCATATGCCCCCCTAGGCACAACTATGACAACATAACCAACAAAATGGGTCACAACTCCTGCAGCTCTGTCGCACGCTGGGTATGTACATAGTCATTGGTAGGCTTCGAGGGGACTCCTATGGTAGGTACACCTATAGCTCATCTATTGACTGTAGACTACTTTATCATTGACCTCAACCCAGAGTCTCTCAGCGCGGTCGCAGTCAGCCCACTGACACCACTATCAGATCACAGTAAAATCACAGTCTACTTGTAACAGAACTCAATCATGAGGCATCAAAGCCAAAGGAACTGAGTAATATTAAGAAATGCTATAGATGGAAGGAATGTAGTATGGAAACCTACCAAAACACAATTAGGCAACAACAAATTCAATCCCTTTTAGACAACTTCCTGGACAAAAGGTTCCACTGTAATAGTGAAGGTGTAAACTTGGCAGTAGAAAATCTTAACAGTATATTTGACCTCTCAGCTTCCCTATCAAATCTAAAAATTTCTAACAGAAAACCAAAGACAATGAACAACAATGACAATTGGTTTGATGAAGAATACAAAAACCTAATAAAGAAACCTGTTCAACCAAAAATATAGAGACCCAGAAAACCTGAGTCTATGCCTTCACTATGGTGAGTCACTAAAACAAAACAGAAATACACTACGGAAAAAGAAGGAACTGCACGTCAGAAATCAGCTCAATGTAATTGAATAATCCATAGACTCTAACCACTTCTGGGAAAATTGGAAAGCACTAAACAAACAACACGAAGAATTATCTATCCAAAATGGAGATGTATGGGTAAACCACTTCTCCAATCTTTTTGGGTCTATAACAAAGAACAAACAGCAAAAACATATACAGGATCAAATACAAATCTTAGAATCAACTATTAAAGACTACCAGAACCCACTAGATTCTCCAATTACCATGAATGAACTACAGGACAAATAAAAACCCTCCAACCCCAGAAGGCCTGTGGTGTTGATGCTATCCTCAATGAAATGATCAAATATACAGACAACAAATTCCAATTGGCTATACTAAAACTCTCTCTAAAACTCTCTCTTAACATCATCCTTAGATCTGGCATCTTAACACAATATTTGGAACTACAAAAGTGGAGACAAATTTGACCCCAATAACTACCGTGGGATATGCGTCAACATATAGAGCACACAAAAAACGATACATACCTCGGCCTAAACATCAGCGCCACAGGTAACTTCCACAAAGCTGTGAACGATCTGAGAGACAAGGCAAGAAGGCATTCTATGCCATCAGAAAGAACAGAAAATTCAACATACCAATTATGATCTGGCAAAAAATACTTGAATCAGTTATAGAACCCAATGCCCTTTATAGTTTTAAGGTCTGGGGACCGCTCACCAACCAAGAATTCACAAAATGTGACAAACACCAAATTGAGACTCTGCATGCAGAATTCTGCAAAAATATCTTCTGTGTACAACATAAAACACCAAATAATGCATGCAGAGCAGAATTAGGCCCATACCGGCTAATTATCAAAATCCAGAAAAGAGCCGTTAAATTCTACAACCACCTAAAAGGAAGCAATTCCCAAACCTTCCAAAACAAAGCCATCACCTACAGAGAGATGAACCTGGAGAAGAGTCCCCTAAGCAAGCTGGTCCTGAGGCTTTGTTCACAAACAGACCCCACAGAGCCCCAGGACAGCAACACAATTAGATCCAACCAAATCATGAGAAAACAAAAATATAATTACTTGACACATTGGAAAGAATTAACAGAAGAACAGAGCATACTAGAATGCCATTTTGCCCTAAACAGAGAGTACACAGTGGCAGAATACCTGACCACTGTGACTGACCCAAACTTAAGGAAAGCTTTGACTATGTACAGACTCAGTGAGCATAGCCTTGCTATTGAGAAAGGCCGCCGTAGGCAGACATGGCTCTCAAGAGAAGACAGGCTATGTGCACACTGCCCACAAAATGAGGTGGAAACTGAGCTGCACTTCCTAACCTCGTGCCAAATGTATGACCATATTAGAGACACATATTTCCTTCAGATTACAAAGATTCACAAAGAATTTCAAAACAAACCCGATTTTGATAAACTCCCATTTCACCCAGTAGAAATACCACAGTGTGCCATCACAGCAGCAAGATTTGTGACCTGTTGCCACAAGAAAAGGGCAACCAGTGAAGAACAAACACCATTGTAAATACAACTCATATTTATGTTTATTTATTTTCCCTTTTGTACTTTAACCATTTGCACATCGTTACAACACTGTATATATCCATAATATGACATTTGTAATGTCTTTATTCTTTTGGAACTTCTGTGAGTGTAATGTTTACTGTTAATTTTTATTGTTTATTTCACTTTTGTATATTATCTACTTCACTTGCTTTGGCAATGTTAACATATGTTTCCCATGCCAATAAAGCCCCTTGAATTGAATTGACTCAAATATCACATTCATATCCACCAGTGGAGGCTGCTGAGGGGAGGACGGCTCATAATAACGGCCGTAATGGAGGGAATTGAATGGTATTAAACATGTACCGGTATTTGATACCATTCCATTCACTCCATTCCAGCCATTATTGTGAGCCGTCCTCCCCTCAGCAGCCTCCAGTGATATCCGCTGTATACATGAATCGGAACAAAGTTGGTTACTGTTTCAGTCATGTCTTTGGTCATGTTCGCGTGGTCAAGTGAGTATTTCTGTCTGGAATAAAGCCCTTTTGTGCCCAGTCATGTGAAATTCATAGATTAGGGCTTAATGAATTCATTTCAATTGACTGATTTCCTTCTATGAACTGTAACTCAGTAAAATCTTTGTAATTGCTGAAAATGTTGAGTTTATATTTTTGTTCAGTTTTGTTTTTGTCCTCATTGCCAAACGTCATAAAGACCTTCAACTTCAAAACTCCTTTGCTTGTTATACATTCATGTAACTAAGAAATGATCTGGAAATAAATTGAAAATGATTTATTGTTTTATGGTTTTGTTGAATAATTATGACTGGTTAGAGATATCTGAAGTATTACGGTAGTGGCGAAGGATATCATTGCTACTTAACGCAGATCCAAGTTCTGTTTTGAGATCCTCTAGCATAGGGTAGACCTGTATGTTTCTGACTGGAACTGTGACAACGGGCAGCCTCTCCCTGCTTGGCTCGATGGGATATGTTGTGATTTTGCCAAAACAGCCAGATATGTACAAAGTCTTGTATCCCTTACCATTTTTTTAACTGACTATCATATTTGTTGATTAAATCTGACTTTATTAATATAACATGGAGCTCCTCCTCACCACTCTATTGATCCTATCTCCATTTCAAAGTAGTCAATTTTCTTTTTCTTTTGTGTTTGAAAAAAAACGTAAAGCTAATATTGGTGGTTTACCACCACATGCAGTGCTAGAGTCCTGATATTTTTTCATTGTAGCCACTAGATGGCGGTGATATAGCTTAAAGCCATTTACTAAACATAGGCAACGTAATTTGAAGAAAAAGACAATGCTCTGGTTATTGGTTGATTGCTCCCAACCCATTGGAATCCTCACCCAGTTGACCTGGCTGACGACACCTTTAGTCCCCACATAAAAAAAAGAAACGTCCCTTTTTCAGGACCCTGTCTTTCAAAGATAATTTGTAAAAATCCAAATAACTTCACAGATCTTCATTGTAAAGGGTTTAAACACTGTTTCCCATGCTTGTTCAATGAACCATAAACAATTAATGAACATTAAGACACTAACAGCTTACAGACAGTAGGCAATTAAGGACACAGTTATGAAAACTTAGGACACTAAAGAGGCCTTTCTACTGACTTAGAAAAACACCAAAAGAAAGATGCCCAGGATCCCTGCTCATCTGCGTGAATGTGCCTTAGGCATGCTGCAAGGAGGCATGAGGACTGTAGATGTGGCCAGGGTAATAAATTGAAATGTCCGTACTGTGAGACGCCTAAGACAACGCTACAGGGATACAGGACGGACAGCTGATTGTCTTCGCAGTGGCAGACCACGTGTAACAGCACCTGCACAGGATCGGTACATCCGAACATCACAACTGCGGGACAGGTACAGGATGGCAACAACAACTGCAAGAGTTACACCAGGAACGCACAATCCCTCCATCAGTGCTCAGACTGTCCGCAATAGGCTGAGAGAGGCTGGACTGAGGGCTTGTAGGCCTGTTGTAAGACAGGTCCTCACCAGACATCACCGGCAACAACGTCGCCTATGGGCACAAACCCACCATCGCTGGACCAGACAGGACTGGCAAAAGTACCCTTCACTGACGAGTCGCGGTTTTGTCTCACCATGGGGTGATGGTCGGATTTGCGTTTATCGTCGAAGGAATGAGTGTTACACCGAGGCCTGTACTCTGGAGCGGGATCGATTTGGAGGTGGAGGGTCCGTCATGGTCTGGGGCGGTGTGTCACAGCATCATCGGACTGAGCTTGTCATTGCAGGCAATCTCAACGCTGTGCGTTACAGGGAAGACATCCTCCTCCCTCATGTAGTACCCTTCCTGCAGGCTCATCCTTACATGACACTCCAGCATGACAATGCCACCAGCCATACTGCTCGTTCTGTGCATGATTTCCTGCAAGACAGGAATGCCAGTGTTCTGCCATGGCCAGCGAAGAGCCCGGATCTCAATCCCATTGAGCACGTCTGGGATCGGAGGGTGAAGGCTAGGGCCATTCCCCCCAGAAATGTCCGGGAACTTGCAGGTGCCTTGGTGGAAGAGTGGGGTAACATCTCACAGCAAGAACTGGCAAATTTGGTGCAGTCCATGAGTAGGAGATGCACTGCAGTACTTAATGCAGCTGGTGGCCACACCAGATACTGACTGTTACTTTTGATTTTGACCCCCCCTCCCCCCATTTGTTCAGGGACACATTAATCCCTTTCTGTTAGTCACATGTCTGTGGAACTTGTTCAGTTTATGTCTCAGTTGTTGAATCTTGTTATGTTCATACAAATATTTACACATGTTTAGTTTGCTGAAAATAAATGCAGTTGACAGTGAGATGACGTTTCTTTTTTGCTGAGTTTAGTAGGTTAACATTATCACCTCTTCTAAGAATGCTCAATCAATGCAACAGGACACACCCTACCAACAAGTGACATCTGTCAGCCTGTCATCAAAAAGTTTTGGTTCCCTAAAACCTTCAAAGCCATTTTAATAACTTCAAATAAAAGCTGACATTTTGTACTTTTTCCTCATATTCATCATCTGATCTCATATGTAAACTACTGGAGTACAGAGCCAAAACACTGTGATTGCTTCACTGTGAGCACAGTATTGCTTATTTTACTTGAGCAGGGAAACATTTAGTAGAAATACCAAGCTGTAGTTGGAATACCTTAAGATGCATATATTTTCCTTGCGAAATAAGCTTTTTATTCTCTTTGTATTCTTTTTAATCTTGATGTGTTGTGTGGACTATGAGTAACCATTTTCAACATGGAATTCATCCTGTCTTTTGTAAAGCAGCACATGTGGGATATTTTTAGGTTTTGGAGTTGCACAGTGTGGAATGTTTTGTAATTCAAGCTCTGCATGTTTGCATTTTGTCCACTAGGTTGTGCTGTGGGGTTATATGTAATTGTCTGTGGTAGTAATGAAACACGAGTCACCATGATGATTCTCGGAGAGCCTTTAACAATTCCCCTAGTTCACAGTGAGTGTATGTTTCCTGATTTAATTAGGAAACCACATCAGTTTGTTTTTCCCTATGTTTTTATGTACTGGATGCTCATATTTGATCTAACATCAAAGAACAGAACAGAATATTCCCCTCATCCTCAGGATGCGTTTGCATTTTCCAGGTGGCTAACAGCACCACATACCATCACACCACATGACTTTACATTAATAATGTGTGTGTTATGTGTTGTGTATGCAAGAGATTGAATGTTGAGTGCAATTATGCTCTATGCTACCTTGGACTTCCCTACACAGTTTATTTGCTGAGGTATAGGGTTCTACCAAGAACTCTTTTGATCTGAAGAAACCTTTTTGGGAGACCAAAGTTCTTTGTCGTTTTTTTATATAAGGCTTGTACATAGAACCTATTTGAATATTCCTTTTTATTGTCATTTCCTTTCTTTTAAATAGTGCCTGAGCATTAGTGTTTACCTCAGTGTTTAAACTTTAACAGGAGTGATCTGATAAGTTTAAAAAGATAGGTGTGAGAATGTTTTAAATTTCCCCTATATTGGAATATTTGTTCTGTATCTATCTGGCATTCCCTTAATTAATAATTGTACATTTACCATACTGACATTTGACCTTTGCTAATATTTATTCATTTCAAATTAGTATTTTCTGTGATATCATTGAGCAGAGTACAATAGAAAGGAGTCTGAGGCTGCCTTTAAACAGGCAGACCACAAAAGATATCTGAACTCATGAGGGGCTGCGGTGGCTCTGCTTACCCACACATGCAGTCAGAACCAGCCCTAGCCTTTTGGGGGCCCTAAGCGAAATTGTGTTACGTTCATAAACGGTTTTAGGAAAAACCCTCCTCCGTAGAAGTTCTAGGTTCAACCTTCTGCAAAGGGTTCTTCAGAGAACCTAAAATGGTTCCCTTATGGAGTCACTCAGAGGAACTTGATTCATGTTAACCTGTGGTAATTCCACATGGACAAACTTGTTTAGTGACTTACTGGGTCTTGATGAAAACAGAGGGCAGGTATTAATTTTGTCTGTATTTTTGCAGTGTGCCAAGTCCTTTGCCAAACTCACAATATGCAACTTCAAATTTTCACACCAAAATCTGGATTAGCCAGCAGGGGTTCATACCTATATCTCCCCATTTTTGGGAGAGTGCAATATGATGCACCAGAATTTGAAAGGAAATCTGAATCTGTAAGAAAATGCTGCATTTGCAAATGCTGACTACAAACAGGGAACTTCCTCAGTGGCACCCCAGGGTGTACACAGTCTGAGGGGAGGCTTAATCCAGATGCAGTTTTTCCCCTTAACCATCAGCCATGGTTACTACCTCTGAGGGTTTCCTCTGCACAGGGTGAGAGAGCCACCATAGAAATGTGTTCAAGTCATTTTGATGCCTTTCCTGTCCATCAGCATATTCAACAGAATCTGCAATGTAGGATAGGCTTTCATACTTAATTTAGGGGAAACTGATTAAGGTTGTGTGGTGGGTCTTACATATCAAGAGATAAGATGCAGATATATTTTATTTAACTAGGCAAGTCAATTAATAACAAATTCTTATTTACAAAGACTGCCAAACCCTAACGATGCTGAGCCAATTGTGCACAGCCCTATGGAACTCCCAATCACGGCCAGTTGCGATACAGCCTGGAATCGAACCAGGGTCTGTAGTGACACCTCTAGCACTGAGATGCAGTGTCTTAGCTGCGCCACTCTGGAGCCCCAGATGGATCAGCATCATGAAAAAGGAACTAGACCTTTGGCATCCTCGCAAATATTGGCTTTATATCTGCCAAGATGCTTTACAACCATTACAATACTCTCTCCCTATGATGAATTCCCTTCTTTTCTCAGTGCTTGTCTGATGAGGAAAACACTACTCCTGGTTTCATATTTGATTTAGATCTGACCACAAGGGGGCAGGCAGTTAGTCACTGACAAGTCTTGTTTTTCCCCTGCTGTTCTGGCTGGCCTAATGATGCCAGGAAACTCCTGTTCCATTATCTTTTGTATTTTTCCTGATAAAAAAAAGCTGATCATAACACAAGTGATAAGAGCCAACTATTGCACTGCACTGATATGGACAAAAATGAAGAAATCCAAGACATTCCTCTTTTGCATTTTATTCACTTACTGAATTGCTATAGTATTGCATAGAGTATAAAAACAAATGTTAGACATTTCTACTAAATATAGATCACCAACAAAACACTCATATTGCACTTGGGACAAAAGTGATAATCCCGAAGCATTCTGGTTTTCAGTAGAATGTTTTTGAAAATAACTTGACTCCAGAAGGGTCACTCACACAGGTGGTAAAAACCCCAAAGATGGACTCCACCTCGTCCATTCTGTAATGCTCCAACTCTAGTAAGACCATTCCAAGTGAAGTGTTTGTCGACCTCTCAGTATTAAAAAGTCCTTTCTAACAAATAGATCTTTGTGACATTGTTCTTTATCAAGAGAACTACATCAGTATTAGTTCACATTGGTTTGTCAACACCCTACAGAGTGCAACTCCTTGCAAACTGCAGAGAAGACATGAAAAAAGTAAATGGAACACTTAGGCTACTTAAAGATGTGCTATAACAGATCTTTATTTACTCCTTTCCACACTTCATTTTAAGCATTCAGACCGTTGGTTAAGGAGTCTGCCGAGTGAAAGTGGGATTGCAGTCCTTTCACGTTTGGTAAAAATCTCCAAAACATCTAAGAACCAGAGGGCTAGTGAGTTACATAACTGGCCAGAATATTAGACAGGCCATCACGTTAGCCTATTCCATTGCTCAATCCAGGGATATTGATTGGTTATACAAACGTACATGTACCACTTGTACTGCCAATTTCATATTTTGGTTAAACTTCGCAAAGTGTCTGCAGGCTGAAAACAGTGTGAAAAGCTGCCAGTTTTACAACTGCCTGATCCATAGTAATCTTCATCTAGACTTTGTTAGAATCCCATCGTAGACACGAAAAGGTAGGCCCAGTTACATCTAAAATATCAATCTCTTCATGATCCGCAACAAATATTTACAGACATGTTTTCACAATATTACCTCTTCGATGAAAATAAAATGGGTCCTGAACTCTGCTACAAAACCCCCAGACCAGTTACTTAAATAAATGCAATATATTATGTCAATGCGGTCATCAAAATAAACAAATCACACAGGAAAAAGTATAAATACAAATATGTACAAGAAAAAAAGCTTACAAAGCTTAGAAATTCTCAACTCATTTGATGCACAGCTCTCAGCAGTGAGGGCCCACTGAAGAATGCAGATGGTGTGATAAATAAGCCTCCTTGGTTTTATTGTACCATGTGTTATGATGTTCAGGGTAGGCCGAGTCCGTCCTTAGGGTGGGGTCTGTGTGCAGTCGTGCTGGGGTTTTGGAAGGACGGGAGGGGTCTGTGTGTCAACGGCAGAGCAGCAACACCAGGGACTTGTTTACTTTGAGAGCTTCACCACAGAGTCCGGGAGCCTGTGTCCCAATCTCGCATCTAAAAATCAGCCTATTTCAGAATATGTGGATCAATGCAGACACAAGATAATTCCGTTTTAGTCATATGATTCATGATAAATTGTGGATACACGGTGTTGAACTAACAGACAACAGAAGTTGTCAAATTGTGCAAACCCTTGGTTATAAACAGTGAAAAGAGCCAAGGAAGAGGACACATACCACAGTGAGAAAAGGAACTGTATCTAGCTGCTTACATTTGTTATTCACTTTCATACAGGCTGACAAAGCCCCTCCCTCAGCATTCTTATTGGCTGACAGAAGAAGAGGGCCCCTTTTGGGGGACAGAGCTTGGCATACAGACACACACATACCAGCTGTTGTGAAACTGTGTAGCCTTTTCCACAAGCAAGGGTCTCCACATGATGAGCTACTGCCCCTCCCCCTCCAGTCTCGGGGGAAAACAGCCTGCAAGCAATGCAGGACAGTCCCTCAGCACAGGTATGACCCTTAGACAGAAGGAGCTAAAAGTTAGTGGGGATGTCCCATCAGCGCCTTAAGAGTTATGGCATCCTGTAACTTTTGGAATGGCTCTAGCTGGCATCCCTTTTGTTACGCAACTCCTTTCACTACCTACACATGTAGGATCGTAATTTGCGACAGCAGCAAAATAATCCTGCGTCAACAAGAAATGTGAATTATAATTCATGGACATTTTTGTAGGGGTTGATACTTAAGGGAAAATCAAGTCTGAAATTCCAAAGTGGAAATTAAACTTCAGAAGCCTTCTTAAGCCCAATACAATTTGCAGGAAAGTTATCCTGAAACAGAGAGATCAAATTAAGATCCTACATCAGTATCCATGACTTGCATTTTCTTGGGAGTAGAGTCCAACCCTGCAGTCTGTTGTAAGAGAAAAGGCGATTCCAAGAGAACAAAATGTTGGATGAGGATTCTACCGGATGGCTGACGGTTTCACTCAACATTAGGACACCGTAGTCTTGACCATAGCACGAGGCACCGACATCCAAGGTCTTCTTTTTTGCAGTGTCAGTCTTTGGCGAGGGGAGTGTGAAGGGTTAAAAGCAGATGTGCCCACACCTGGCAGAATGGCTTCTTTTCAGGACTGAGTATCACATCAAAAATAAATTACTTCGAGAAATAACTCACAGGTTGTCACCTTTTCATAGGCTAGTGTCCATGTGCGGGTCCACAGTGGGCAGTTCCACCATCACCAGTCTTCATCCTCCGTTATAGGCACTATGTTCTTTAGAGGGATACGACGGCATCTGCATTTTTCTTTCTTACAACCGTTAGTGGAGAAAAAAGATACATAGCACTCAAATTGTACAGTTCTTCAATGAGACAAACCACTAAATGCATGCATTTTCTATTCTAGAGTCTTACAAAAAAACACACAGATCATTCCAAGTAATCAACGCAATATCCTCAAGATTCTCAAAACAAATATTCATCAAAATCTAGTGCTGATTATTTTGTTGTCCGCTACCATCTGATTAAAATGACCAAAATGGATGGACAAGGCATCAGTGTAACATGGAATTATCGGCTATGTTTTGTGATTCATATCGGCAGGAAGGCATTCTTTCTGGTGTTAAAAATCTGCATTATTGACAATCACCAGTTTTCTATGTTAAAGGAACAAGACCAATCGAAATACAAAATTAGTGAAGCGGCGAGTTCATGAATCTCTTTGAATAGTGAGACAGAGCTCTTAGTTTTAGAGAGAGGTAGTGAGTATTGAATAAGTCATATCTCATATTAATTCTTGATAAATTATTGTAATGCTCCAGAAATACTTAATGGAATCCACCCCCAATGTTCTTTTCATCACCTTGTTCCACAGGTTGTCATTCCTCCCCCCGCGAAGAATGCACTGGTGAATAACAATCCAGTATAAATATGTCTCAATGGTAATACTTGTGTTTCTTGCTTTAAGTCCCTGCATATTAATTTCATCTTGCTATAGGAAAGAAGATGGCCTCAGCGGGCCACCAAAAATGTGCATTATCATACAGTAGAAGTGTATCAGGCAGGTATCCATCAGTCTTTTTGTATAAATATAACAAGTTCTTTGTATGAAAATAGAGACATTAAAAAAAATCAAGTCATTCTTCCCACCCCCAGCTCATAAAATGCTGGGCAGTTGTGACTACGACGTGGCGCCAATCAGTCAAGAGCGCACCAGGATCTCCATGATGTGGTCGAGGTCGTTGAGACACATCTGCAGAGTGCTGCTGGAGGTGGTGCAGGTGGAGAATGCCTTGAGGTTATAGTCATTCCCCAAGGAGGCTCCGCTGCTCCCTCTGGGAGGCGGGCAGGCCAGAACAGAGAAGTCTGACGGGTCGTACATAGATGTATCAATGTCCTCAAAAATGTCATCCAGCTGCAGGTCCGTCAAGTAGCTGGTGGAGTTGGTTATTTCAAAGGATCCAAACATCAGATCCGGCGACTTGCCGACGTCCTCCGACCCCGGTCCCTTGGGGAGCTCTGTGCAGGTTGACTGTGCGTCGTCACACAGCAGTGAGGATGAGAGCACGGCCACTGGGGTGGAGGGACGGTCCGAGGGCACGGGCGGCAAATCCGGGGAGTGGCGCGGTGTGGCGGGGGCTGGAGGGGAGGACTCAGGATGCGGGCCTCCCTCCTGCCTCATCTCCCGTTGAATCTGGCGCAGAGTGTTAGCCAGCAACACCGAGCGGTGCAGGCTGGGTTCAGCTCGGCGCTGGCAACTCTGGAGTTTATCCAGGCACAGGTCCAGCACCAGCTGCCTCTGCTGGGGGTAGGGCAGGTCCAGCATCTGATCCTCACAGTCACTAAGCTTACGTTTCACACCACGGCCCACCATGTACCTGTAGAGGGAAAAGGAATAAAGGATGTTAGACCAGAGGTGAGGAAGCGCTCCCTTTTTCCTGCTTCAGGAACAATTAAACTAAGCAGAACAGACCCAGCTGCTAATGCAATGATGCCTACGGGAGAGCCACCTCTTAAGCAGACTGGAATTGTGACAATTTTTTCCCCAATGGTCTTTGGCTTGAGTGGGACATCTTTATTTATCCACCATCTTTGGTTACAGTCTAGTCCACTGAGGTAAAACAATAACTAACGAAATTACAGTTAATGAAAATGTACACTTAATCCAGTATGAACTAAAATTAAAAAATCAAATTCTACAGTACAACAGCATGTCAAATGTAAAACTAACAATGACTCAATAATCCATGCCGTCTGGGAATGCTATAAAGTCCAAAAGTTAAGGGCGGAGTTATAAAGTTGTCTGTCAGAACTATTACAATGTCAAAGAACTTTTAATCCGTCTGTCTGCATATTTCAAGAAATAGTATGAGGGTGCATTGAGATACCCGATGGGTTTGACAATACTTCTCTTAAATCAACTTTGGAAAAAACATACTTAAAACTGGAAAATCAAACCAATCCTCAATTTTTGATAACGGAAAGGTCAAATGCTTTATCTAAAATGTTCAAAGTGTGCGGGTGATGGAAACAAAATGGTGCAATTTGAGGCCATGTGGCAGAGAGTGATGCAGGCGCTGGAGATGGGATTGTGCGCATGTGGGTCTGAACAGATGTGATGTCGTTGATGTTTGTGTGTGTTTTGTAGTGTTTGAATATATTATTTTTCATACAACAAAAAGAACTGGAGACTGCGACCATTGTTTTCAATTTGATCTACTCACGTTAGCATATGCCGATTCTATATCTGAAAGTAATCAGACCCCTTGACTTCCACTTTGTTACGTACTGCCTTATTCTAAAATTTATTAAATAGTGCTTCCCCCCCTCAATCTACACACAATACCCCATATTGACAAAGTAAAAACAGGTTTTTAGAAATGTTTACAAATGTATAAAAATAAAATAAACTGAAATATCACATTTACATAAGTATTCAGACCCTTTACTCAGTACTTTGTTTAACCTTTGGCAGCGATTACAGCCTCGATTCTTCTTGGGTATAATGCTACAAGCTTGGCACACATGTATTATTCTCCATGGACTTGTGTCCCAGAACTTTTTTTAAATTTGTGCTACAGGATGCAAATTTCTGCTTAAAAAAGCTAGCCTTAGCTTTCCTAACTGTCATCATTGTGTGTAGATAATTTAATATATTTTAGAATAAGGCTGTAACGGAACCAAATGTGGAAAAGGGGGTCTGAATACTTTACGAATGCACTGTATATTTGCTGAAACCCTGTCCATCCCACAGGGAAGAGGGAAAAACCCTGTTGGCTGTCAGTGGTTGCTGCAGCATGAACGGGAGAGCTGTGGTGCTAGTTAGCGCTGCACGTAGGTCACATGGCCCGCTCGTCTCAGGGGGAATGAGGCAGTGTTTGGAGTACGGTACTAGACTTGCTAGTCACCATGGCGATCCATATCCATCTATTCTGCCTGAGTGTCAGCCCAAGAGCATGTCTGAGGACGGAGCACTGGCTGACTGAGCGGTCCAGATCACATCTCCTTTCACTCTCTATTTGCACAATGAGCAGAATCACCACACATTCATAGGTTGGGTAAATGGCAGAAGTAAAACACTGGATCAACCTTTTGATTTGCCGTATCTCATACTGTCTGTGTACACTGTATAATAATTACATGAGCTATTACAGGAGCTACCTCTGCAGTGATTCCTTGATCACAGCATGCAGCCAATATGATGAGCTCTCCCTGTTCCTGGAGCACCGCCTCTCTTCCAATCAGTGTGTGGTGTTTGCGCTGAGGGGGCGTCGACAGGAAGCCGGGCTGTAGCAGCCTACTCCGTGCTGTAGGCGGTTCTGCATTCACAACTGATCCATCACTTGGATGTCTGGTTGCATGCAGCCTCCTCAGGTCCCAGTGCACACTGGTCTCCTCTACAGCAGAGGCAGCAGCAATGGGAATGAATGACTGAGGATAGTGTGGCAAGGAATGCCATTGCACAACATAAGTATGCTCTTTTTAATAAAGTAAAGTTATAGTGAACATAAAAGATGAGTAACAAATGAATAGCTGGTATTCAAATACATTTTATGTACTGCCGTCTTCTAATCTAAACGTATAATTTTCCACCTTCAGGGTGCTGTACTGTGCAGTGTTGCTTCAACGTTTGTGTGTGGAGGCAGTGGTCCAATTACACGTCTGAGGCCAGTGGTTACATAACTGCATACGCCACCACAAAGAGCAGTGCTCCTTACAAACCTGCCCTATATGCTAGGTGTTCACAAAACAGTCATAGGCTGAAGAATGGATTATTGCTCTGTGCTTTTGAGGTATCTGAAAGACATAGGCTACACTGCAAACATTGGCTGGTGAAACTGAAGTCTGCAGCCTGTGTCTGGCAGCAAAAAAAGTATATAAATGGAATGAGTCCATCAAATCCTATCAATGATGCCTCTGCAAAAATCACAGGATTTAATTAATTGGGCAGTGAAAACAAGAGTGAGAAAGGCAGCATCCCAGTATGGATTACACCCAAGCTCCTGGGTGATAAATGCGATGTTAACTGGATCGCTAACTTGTTCCAACACATGAAATCAAATTTGAAAAGCAAACTTATTCCATTAAAATTCCCTAGCACAACATGTTTGTAACGTAGATTTTCATTTGCAAATTAAAACCTGTAGCTTAGACTATGAGCAGAGCAATAGCTAGCTGTGCCTCTCATATGTAAGCAGTTGAGGCAGTGAGCTATTCTTTATACAGGGCCTCTGTATAAAGCCAGTTTCACCACAGCCTACTTACCATGGCAACAGTACCGGATGAGAGGCCAGAGCTAGAGACCGAGTCTAGACCGGATTGTGCACAAATGATGCATAGGCCTAGATTCAGAGAGGACTGTTGAAGCAGAGATATTGGCAGTGCAGCATCAGGGAATTTCAAGTAAACCCTTCACAGTTCAGCGGTGTGAAAATATAACGGGACAAAGGATATCCTCTAAACCATGCGTACACTCATTGCACGGAGGGACGACTGTCTGCAGGTTTACGCCTCCCTTGTACTTTATTGATGAATCAGTAAGGAACTCCCCTCACCTGGTTGTCTAAGTCCTAATTGAAAGGAAAAACTAAAAACCATGGAATGAGTTTGACACCCCTACTCTGAATCCTTCATTTTATTCCATTGCAGACTTTGGCCAAATGCTTCTTTCAGATTATTATTTTTTGCTCCTGTGCTGACTGTGTTCTGGATATTGTTAACCTAACGTAGCAGGCATAAAAACCTGAAACTACACTGAAAAAAAATAACATGGAACAATTTCAATGATTTTACAGTTCATACAAGAAAATTGGTTAATTGAAATAAATTCTTTAGGTCCTAATCTATGGATTTCACATGACTGGGAATACAGATATCTGTTGGTCACAGATACAGTACCTTAAAGGGGCATGGATCAGAAAACTAGTCAGTATCTGACGTGACCACCGTTTGCCTCATGCAGCACGACATTTCCTTCGCATAGAGTTGATCAGGCAGTTAGTTGATTGTGGCCTGTGGAATGTTGTTCCACTCCTCTTCAATGGCTGTAAGAAGTTGCTGGATATTGGCGGGAACTGGAACACTTGTCGTACACGTCGATCCAGAGCACCCCAAACATGCTCAATGGGTGACATGTCTGTAAGTATGCAGGTCATGGAAGAACTGACATTTTCAGCTTCCAGGAATTGTGTACAAATCCTTGCGACAGGCCCGTGCATTATCACACTGAAATATGAGGGGATGGTGGCGGATTAATGGCACGACAATGGGCCTCAAGGCTTTGTCACGGTATCTGTGCACTCAAATTGACATTGATAAAACACAAATTGTTCATCATCCGTAGCTTATGCATGCCCATACCATAACCCCACCACGGGGCACTCTTCACAATGCTGATATCAGCAAACCGCTCGACCACACGTTGTCTGGTTGTGAAACCGGTTGGACATACTGCCAAATTATCTAAAACATTGGAGGTGGCTTATGATAGAGAAATTAAAATTTGATTCTCTGGCAACAATTCCGATGGACATTCCTGCAGTCAGCATGTCAATTGCACGCTTGGCAAAGCAGAAATGCTCACTACAGGGAAGAAAACAAATTTGTGCACAATTTGAGAGAAATAAGCTTTTTGTACACATGAAAAACTTAAGGATTATTTTATTTCAGCTCATGAAACATAGGACCAACACCTTACATGTTGCGTTTATACTTTTGTTCAGTGTAGATCCCCTACATACTGGTATTGACAAGAAAATAAAAACGTCTGGGGAGGTTCTCTTCTGCACGGTTCAACCAATCCAGTAATAGTGGAGGAGGAGTTAAGATGCAGTTTCGCCATGTTTAACATCCGAAAGAGGAAGTCGCATCACAGGCTCTTTCCATTTCCCCTGAAAACCGGATGTTCCGGTTGTTGGGGACTCGGCAGAAACTAGGACCTTGTAGACCAGCGTTTCCCCCAAACTCTGTCCTGGGGACCCCAAGGGGTGCAGCACACAGTTTATTCAAGTTATCAAAGCTTGATGATTAGTTGAGTCATCTGTGAAGTACCAGTTCAAAAACCAAAACAAGCACACCCTGGGGTCCCCAGGATGAGATTTGGAAACCCTGTTGTAGACCCTGGCTGTTGAAGAAAAGATTCAAAAGATTCAGTGTGGACAGGTAAACTATCGACTAAATCTAGTAAATCAAATCCAATTTTATTGGTCTCGTATTTTTCAGTTATCACGGGTAAAGAGAAACGCTTAAGTTCCTAGCTCCAGTAATACCTAACACGTAAATCCCAAAAATAAACAAATTAACAAACAGAAATATTACAACAAGCAAAGTCAGAGTCCAGAATATAAATGTATATAATGGTGTGTATAGACATTATGGACAGTATATGAATAGAAAGGTGTGTATAGCAGTAGTTAGATGAGCCATGACTAGAATACAGTATATACATATATGAAGTGAGTAAAACACAGTATGTAAACATTATTAAAGTGACCAGTGTTCAATGACTATGTACATAGATAGGGAAGCAGTCTAAGGTTGAGTACCGGGTGGTAGTCGGCTAGTAACAGTGACTAAAGATTTGATACGTTTTTGCCAGGGAGTTGATACACTACTGTCAGTTCAACTCTCCTTAAATACTTTGTTTTTCATTTAGGTAAATTTGTGAAATGCGGGGGAGACGAGTAGGGGCTGTAGAGGCCGGAATGCTACCCAGGCATGGGAATCATGTGCCATGGGCACGACTGTCCCAAGCTTTATGGTACTTTCACACAAGAAAAAATGTGGAGTAGGAAAACCCAGCCATGTGAGCCAACTCAATAGTTTTCAATAAGATAATAAATTGGAGGACATAAGATTGAGTTAAAATATGGAATATCCGTCAGAAAATGTGGAATGGTTGTAACTTGACGCAACAACGGACCAGTCAGCCAATTGTAAACGGAGAACAGCGTCTCTTGCCTCTTTTCTGCCCACTCTATGGACTTCCCTGCGTCGGTGGCACATGAGTGAAGTCACGATTCTACACACTCACTCCCCCTCTCTCTCAGCCCTGGAGGCAACAGATATATGGCCAGAGAGAGCGAGGAGGGGTAGGCTGTGGGCCAAAGTGGGAGGAGAAAGAATAGAAACGAGGAAGTGCAGTGGGGATAATGGCCTGGGAGTGGAAGGGAAGAGGAGGCGGAGACAATCATTGATAAGCAGAGTAGGATCAGAGTAATGAACAGTTAAGCGGACAGACCGCTCCGGCGGAAGTCTTTATATGGACAGATTTGTCACTGGGTGGCGGAACCACCCTGACAAAATGAGTCACGTTCATTAGGTAACAGATTAGTCACTCTTCCAGACACGGAGAAGTCCTCACCTACTGATTTCATTGGGGTTGAGCATGTAGATCCAGTCGAGGGGGAACTAACACTGCAACATCCTACCTACATTCTGAAGTGTCCGAGGAAATCACACACGTGAGGCATTACCACTCTCCTCCTAGTAAATAACCTGGAGAAGATGTAACAAATAGTATTGTCAAAAGTCGTTGATAATTGCTTGATTTTACACATCATTAAGGACACTCATGTCACATGAAGATGCTCACAGATTCTGAGTGTCGAAATAGAGCAAAAACAAAATCCATTAATTGTATAGCCTCATTTCAGAAAGGCCACTTCACTAGTACAGCATGAGACCTCATATTACTGACATGCATGTGTGCGTGCACAAGTCATGTGTGAACAACTGTAGAGGCTTTTCTGCATAATGCTGCATCTTCGCTAAATAAGATATATTCTGTCCGGCTACTGTCACACCTCTTGCTTCAAGTCAGACACAACATAGTGTAGGGCAGAAACCTAATTAACATTCCGCCAAATCAAATTGGATGGTTAATAAAACATATTGGCTACGATTATCTGCAAGTGTCAGACATGATGCACCAGCAGGCAGAAGTGCAAAACCATTATGTTGAAGTGGCTCGTGCTAGCTAGATAACTCCACATCTCAGATGTGTCGGCCAACGTTGCTTGCTGGCGCTACCCCAGTTAACTAGCTAGCCAAGTTGATCCCACATTACACAGCAGCGCACACGAACAACGTGAACTAACGTTAACGTTAGTTGTGAAAACGCAACAATCGCCTTGTCCCCGTTACACAATGGCAAATACATTAAGAACCGATTAACATAACTAGGAAGTCGCTCAACTTATAGTAACAGAGGCTAGCAATTATGCTGCCAGTTATCGATTCAAACAATAATGTTCGTTTTGGTTACCGATACAACTCGCGCTAACGTTAGTTACCTATGGTCGACAAAAATGTGGTTAGCTAGTTACTGTTAGTGAATTTAGCTAGTTTAGTTAGTCAACTAATGTTTCAGGTATATATACGATATTTACTTGGCATGTCTAAATCATATATTTAAAGTTGTGTCTTATTGTGGAGGAAAATGAGAGGAAGTACACAGTAGCAGGATAACTTGGCTAAAGACAAGTGGCTAGCTAGCAATGCTAACGTTAGCTAGGTTAGTAATGAAGTTTGTGGCAGAGTTAAACTGAGTTTATTTTTTTTACGAACATCAACAAACGGTGTACTAAACCAAGTCAATTATATTGATTGGATAACGTATATTACCTTGACGAAGGGATGGCATTTCCATGTTGTTCAGGTCCTTTCACGGCACACTCCACATCCAAACGACACATTGTTGAGGCAGTTCGAATTCTGCTTTTTCTTCTCACCGACGTCTCGTAGGATAAAATATCACGTTGGCCCATATCATGTTGTGTTGTACTAACTATCTAGTTCAATTTCTCGCCACAGCAAAGTAGTAAAACTGAGACAGGCTGCTAAGATCTAAAATACATCTAGCTAGCAATAAATATACTGTTAGCTATGCTAACAGGCCGTATTATAAAAATCCTCTGACTTTGAAAGTCGAAATATGCTTGCCAAAAGTATAGCCATTCCTGGACAAACTCCTCTATTGCAGGCATCGAACTAGCTATTAGCTAACTGAAGAACTACCGTTCAAAACTTTGGCTACAACATTGTAGAACCTACCCGAAAGAGGCTCAGCTGATTGACGGTCGTCAGGTGGGAGAACCTTGATTGGTCGAATGAAATTTCAGGCCCGCCTAGTAACTACGTCTGATTGGCAGAGTACACTTCCCCCCACGCCTGCCTTCTCGTTCTAATTAGCCGCCTTGCGCTCGCATACTGGAAACGTGACCGAACGAAAGTACTGTACTAGCTAAAGACGATTCAAATGGCATTTACGTTTTTGGCACAAAATAGAACGATGAGCAAGATTGAGGAAAAATGTGTAATGTATTTGCCAAGCTAAGGTTGAATCATTTTCACTTTTCCAGAATACAGTATCCTGCAGCCTAGCCAGGTGCAATCCACAAGAAATAAATGCTCACATAACCAGTAGTGGCCAGGGAAAAGGTGCGGGGATGGGTAATGGAGTACATTGTGTAAAGCGTTGTTCAGCATCAAACCAGACCTACGGTGTCCTCCAATAATATTGTCACCCTTGGTAAATATGAGCAAAACGGGCTGTGTAAAACATTTGTTGTTTATCCTCTTGGTCTTTCATTCAAAATATTCACAAAAATCTCATCTTTAATTTAAGTAAAATGATTGGAAAAATACATGTGAAATAAATATTTCCCTGAAACGTGTGCCACAATTATTGGCACCCCCATAAATTATTATGAGTAAAATCTAACTGAAGTATATTCCCATTCACATTGTGTTTTTAAGTTCACCTGAGTGATTAGCGGTAACCAATGATTTCCTGTTTCACTGGGGTATAAATATGAGGTGACACACAGGCCAAGTTCCCAAAGTAATCCATCACTATGAATACAGAAATTATGTTTGACAAAAGGTTGCTGAGCTGCACAAATCAGGAAATGGCTATAAGAAAATAGCTCAATGGTTGAAAATGCACATTTCCACTATCAGGACAATAATTAAGAAGTTTAAAGCAACTGGAGATGTTAACAACTGTCCTGGAAGAGGACGTGTGTCTATATTGACCCCACGCACAGTGAGGAGGATGGTTCGAGTGGCCAAAACATCTCCAAGGATCACAACTGGAGAATTGCAGATGTTAGTTGGGTCTTGGGGTCAGAAAGTCTCCAAAACTACGATCAGATGCCACCTACATAACCACAAGTTGTTTGGAAGGGTTGCCATAAAAAACCTTTGCTGTCATCAAACTCAAGCTCCTACAGTTTGCCAAACGTTACTGGAATTTAATGGGACCGGGTTCTATGGTCAGATTAGACCAAAATAGAGCTTTTTGGAAACAAACATCAGAGGTGGGTTTGACGTAGACAGAAAGATAGCCATGCAGAAAAGTCCCTCAACCCAACTGTGAAATATGGTGGTGGATATTTGAAGTTGTGGCTGTGTTTTTCTTCCAAAGGCCCTGGACAACTTTTTAGGATACATGGTATCATGGACTCCATCAAGTACCAGCAGATATTAAATCAAAACCTGACTCCCTCAGCTAGGAAGCTTAAACTGGGCCGTGGTAGGATCTTCCAACAGGACAATGATCCAAACACACTCCAAAATCAACACAAAAATGGTTCCCTGACCACAATATCAAGGTTTTGCCATTACCATCCCAGTCCCCTGACCTAAACCCCATAGAAAATCTGTGGGATGAACTGAAGAGGAGAGTCCACAAGTGTGGACTTCAGAATCTGAAGGATCTGTAGAGATTCTGTATGGAGGAATGGTCTCAGATCCCTTGCCATGTGTTCTCCAACCTCATTACGCATTATAGGAGAAGACTCCGACTTGTTATCTTGGCAAAGGAGGTTGCAAAGGGGTGCCAATAATTGTGGCACACATATGAGAATAATATTTGTTTTATGATAAGAATACATTTTTTCCTTTCAATTATTTTACTTTAATTGAAGGTTAGATTTTTGTGAATATTTTGAATGAACGACCAAGAGGATAAACAATATTTTTTTTTCCCACAGCCTGTTTTGCTCATATTTACCAAGGGTGCCAATATTAGTGGAGGGCATTGTAGGTACAAACAAAAATATAGCCAACCTATGTCAAGGAGAAAGAAGATAAGAGTGCCTTTTGGCATAGGGGGTCCGGACTTACGGTCCGGGACGATCAAGCGCTAAAGTATGAAACCAATTATACACTGATCAAAAATATAAACGCAACATGTAAAGTGTTGGTCCTATATTTCATGAGCTTAAATAAAAGATCCAAAAAATGTTCCATAACCACAAAAAGCTTATTTCTCTCAAATTTTGTGAACATATTTGTTTACATCCCTATTAGTGAGCATTTATCCATTGCCAAGATAATTAATTAACCTGACAGGTGTGACATATCAAGAAGCTGATTGAACAGCATGATCATTACACAGTTGCACCTTTTGCTTGGGACAATAAAAGCCCACTCAAAATGTGCAGTTCTGTCACACAACACAATGCCACAGATGTCTAAAGTTGAGGTAGCATGCAATTGGCATACTTTGATTTCAACCATTTTATATCTATGATGTACTAAGTGCCTTGATAAAAATCGATGTAACCCCCCCTCACATGGGCTGATTCTCTTGATACCTTCTTAATGCAGCAGCTCTCTGCCCTACTTATTGCAGAATCATTAACCTATATTTTTTACTTGACAATTGTTTCTGGTGTTATCCCCAAGATCTGGAAAGTGGCTCGTCCTCCCGCTACACAAAGGAGGAAATTCTTCTGGCTTAGATAACTACTGTCCATTTTCAAAGTAATCTTGCCTTTTCAAAGTTTCAGAATCCCTGGCCAACTCTCAGCTAATCATTTTTTAATTTCTCATTCTATTCTAAATGTGCACCAGTCTGGTTTCAGACGTTGACATAGCACCTCAGCTGCTACACTTGTTCTAATCTAGATGATGTGTTAAATTGCTTAGATCATAAAAAACATTGTGCTGCCTTATTTATAGACTTTTCCACAGCCTTCGACACTGTTGACCATTGCATTCAAAGGCTGACTGAAATAGGCCTGGATCAGGCTTCTAGCAACAGGTTTGAGAAATATATATCTGTTAAATTGTATTATTCATCTGTATGCAGACGACACTGGTATATATTCCATTGCCCCAACTGTTGACCAGGCTATGTTAGTGCTGGAATGTGACTGTGTTGCCTTACAGAAAGCCCTGGTTGGTTTAAAACATGTACTTTTTTTGTCATTTAACAGACACTCTTATCCAGAGTGATATACAGTAGTGAGCCCCTACATTTTCATTCATGCTGGTCCCCCATGGGAATCGAAACCACAACCCTGACATTGCAAGTGTCATTCTCTACCAACTGAGCCACAGGATTTACTTAATGCGGGCAAGACTAAATATATGTTGTTCACTAATTCTCACAAAAATGTTTCAGATGGACTACATATTTATTCATTAGATGGTTCTCCTATTGATCGAGTTTCCGCCTTTAAATATCTGGGCATTTTTATTGACAAAGATGTAATGTTTAAAAAACATACGGATGAGCTAGTTGAAAAGCTATGATTTAAAGTGGGCTTTTTTTTAAAGAAATAGATCTTGCCTCTCCGTAAATAGCAGGAAGCAGATTGTACAGTCAACTTTCCTGCCAGTTCTTGACTATGGTGACACCATTTACCAGATTGCAGCCGTCTATCAAAGGGCCCTTTGCTTAATCACAGGTGACAGTTTTAATACTCACCACTGCCTCCTGTATCAAAAGGTTGGCTGGTCCTCATTAAAGTCCCGTAGATCACTTAATTGTTTCCCTTTTTGTTTACAAAACTCTACTACAAAAGCTTCCGACTTACCTAAGGTCGCTGTTAAAATATAAAAACATGAGATACAAAACCCATTCACAAGGGTGGTTAACTCTTGAGGTTCCTCGGGTCTCCACCGAACTAGGTAAATCCGCTTTTAGTTTTAAAGCACCTCATTTCTGGAACCAACTACAAATGACAGTTGGATGTTCTTGTGCGGCTCGAGCAATTCAAAATATTGATTGGGGATCTTCTTATTAAGAAATGCAATAGTTTTTCTTTAATATTTGTGTTGTTCTGTATTGTATTTTTTATTTTGTCTTATGAAATTGTATATGCATGGTATATGCACCCTTTTTTCAATACTTTGTGCACCCTCCCCTTACGTGGATAACACTACTTACCCTTTTTCTATAATGTTTAATGAGATTGGAGAACACATTGGGAGGGATCTTAGACCAGATCCTTGATATCATTTGGTATGTGCTTATGGACTACCCTCTTCAATTCAAACCACAGGTTTTCAATGGGGTTCAAGTCCGGAGACTGAGACAGCCATTGAAAAATGTTGATTTTCTGGTCAATTAACCATTTCTTTGTGGATTGTATTCTTGGGGTCATTGTCTTGCTGGAAGATCCACTTGCGGCCAACTTTCAGCCTCCTGGCAGAGGCAACCAGGTTTTTGGCTAAAATGTCCTGGTACTTAGTAGAGTTCATGATGCCGTTGACCTTAACAAGGGCCCCAGGACCAGTGAAAGAAACAGTCTCACAACATCAAAGATCCACCACTATATTTTACAGTAGGTATGAGGTTATTTTCTGCATATGAATCCTTATTTCGAGGCCATACCCACCACTGGTGTACGTGGCCAAAGAGCTATATTTTCTTCTCATCTGACCATAGCACCCGGTTCCAATCCAAGTGCCAATGCCATTTACATTTGTTGGTTGCTCTCAATTAAGGCTTTTTTTTATGGCAACCCTTCCAAATGGCCTATTGGCATGAAGGTGGCGTCTAATTGTAGACCCTAAGATACGACCAAGTTCTGTAATTCTCCCACTGTGGCCCTTGGTCTTTGCCTCCCAAACCATCTTCCTCACTTTGCGTAGAGACAAGATACACTTCCATCCTCTACCAGGCAAGTTTACCACTGTCCCAGTGGTTTTTAAACTTCTTAAATTGTTGCCCAAAAAGTGGTACATTTGCTCTTCAGTAGTTTTTTGTACCCATTGCCTGATTTATGAGTCAACAACCATGTCTCTTTTCATTTGTGAGTTCTTTGCCTTTCTCAATGGTGATGGATGACAAATGGATTTTACATGCGTCTTACCAGATTTTTATAACCCAGTGTGAAACAGGAAGCCATGAAAGGCCACAATGCAGTTCCATAAAATTAGATTAACTTAAAAAAGTATAACATAACACAGATTCTATTTTGTTTTGTTTATTTATAAGAATCATTAGGGGTGCAAATCATTGACGCATATCTTTTAGAGAATTTTTTACAAAATGCACTTTGAGCAGTTGTATTAGTGTAAAATATTTATACTTTTTTTAAATCATACAATATAGCTCAGTATTTGTATTATCTATTTTATAGTATTTTTTTGCCCATCTTTAGCAATTGTGCCAATCATTGTGGAGGTGATTATTTGATTGTAGCAACTTTTAGAGGTTCAGATCTACTGGTTTAACGGTGTAAAAGTGTTTACCCCACACATTTGCTGAATGGCTTCAGAAGTGATGAGCAACCTAAATCAGGAACTTAGTATATGGCTAAGGTATCGGGTTGACATTGGACCGGGATTCAGTCGGTTAGGGCTTTCCCTGAATTCACTGCAGTGTCTTTGAAGTCAAATTCTTTAAAAAATCTATGGGTACATCAGCAGGAAATCTTACAGATTACACATTTAGGTCTAGCAGCTATGTTTTGATTGAGTAAAAGTAGTTTTAGCTCAATTGCACTATTTTCACTCTATAGCTTTCTCTTTCACATACTTTGAATCAGAGATGTGAATGTTTGATTTACCTGAAAGATTGGCAGGGGCACTAATTTGGAATGACAATCCAACATCAATTAATACTTCATATGTCCTCAGAAAACAGAACCACACAATTCATTCATATTACGATAATGTTGTAACCTTTATTAAAAATTGTAAAAACTGCTACAGTTTACTTGTATAAAAAAAAAGCTAAATATACTCTAGCTCATGGTCACAAATGTCAAATGTACAGTACTTATTTATAAAAAAGAAATGTGAGATCTCCCACATGTCTGTTTAATCAGCAATCAGTTGTTTACTCACAATATTATCTTGTGCCTGAGTGCAGGCTTTGAACGCGATAAAAAAAGACATTTTGTTGGAATAGGTCAGCTGAATAGCACAATTCTTTACATGTTCTCAGTTTGTTTTGAATAAGAAAGTAATTACTTCACTAAAAGTATGCATGAAAGTCCGGAAACTCATTATGATTCCAAAATATCAATTCATGTCAGAAAGCTGAAAAGCTTCTACAACCTTAAGTATTACCAAGGTTTAACACCACCATATGTTTGCACTTAATAAATAAAATAGGCTAAAAGTCATAACATAAAATGAGAAATATACCCATTACAATTCTTCATTTGTAATGAGACAAATATAAGAACGTACGTTATTTCTAATAGCAAACAAATGGCACCACATGCTAGGCTGTGAGGTTAAGCTAGCCGTGGTGCAAGAACGAACTGTATGGCTCAAGAAGGCAATGTGTTTATAAGGAATACTGTACACGGTGCATATACTGTAGCACCAAACCATAGACCAAGACAAGGGTGCATCACATTGTGAGCATACTGAACGCAATTCATGTTTTCGACAATGCATCTTTACTCTTGTAGCTCAAAGACACAACCAAAGTTAAACCTTTGGAAGACAACAGGTAAATCAGTCCCAATCACACTGAGCTTTTGTGCAATTGTTGTGTATTTAGAAATATAGAAAAAAAAAACAGACAGTCTGGAACAATTCCCAGACTGTCTCTCAAGTAAAAAAATATGTGTGTATATTTATACAGAAACGTTTTAACAATATTATATATCTTTTTAAAGAAAATATGTATAGTTCATGTAAATATGTTGTGCTGCTCTGAATTGATGTAGTGTAATAAGTACAATAAATTAAACCAGAAACTACATAAAAAAAACAGAAGAGAGAACACACTCAAATACAAACATAAAGAAAGTATACATAAGAAAAAGGATGGTGAACTTGAGAAAGCGTGAACCTTTTCAGATGAACATTTCATTGCACGGAGATGGATTTCACTCAGTTTCCATACAGAGGAAAGCGTGTAAATACTGTATGTTCGCACATACAAGACAAAAAGGCAGTGGCACAAGATCAATGAAACAGTATTCGAGTTTTAAGTCTGTAAGCTATGAGCCCACAATGATCTCCATAATGTGGTCAAGTTCATTGAGATCGGCTCTACAGCTGGAGTTGGACACAGGGCCGTGTGAGGAGGCCAAGCTGTCCAGAAAGTCGTAAGGCCCCATCTTGGGGGCACTCTGCATGCCTGTCAGCATGGTGTCCAAGTCATAATACGAGGCATCAACGTCAGAGAACAGCTCCTCTAGTGCCGGGTCTGACCCGGGGGCACCGTTCTTGATCTCGAACATCCCAAACACCTGCCCCGTTGCCAATTTAGCCCCCTCCCCAGACCTCGTCCCCTCCTCGTCCCCCGTACCTGAGTCTTTGCTGACCCCATCCTCCACTCTCAGTTCCCCCCTGTCCCAGCAGTGGCCAATGGTCCCCAACAGGAGGGCCGGGGACCTGTCGCCAACAACCACAGAACACAGTGCCTTGTCCGTCACCACTTCCTCCTCACGGCAGCCGTCGTAGCCCATCACTGAGTAGAGCTTAGGCCCACCGTCCTGCTGCTCCGGCGACTGGCACAGAACCTCGGTGTCCACCAAGCGGTCAGATGGGCCATGGCCAGAGCCACCTAAGGCCTCTGTGACCACCTGCCAGCTGCCGTCGTGGGCCATCTCCTCCTGGACCTGGCGCACCGTGTTGGCGATGAGCACCGAGCGACACAGGTTGGGCTCCGCCAGCATGTGGCACAGCTGCAGCTTGAGCAGGGACATGTCCAGCAGGGACTGGCGCTGCAGGCTATAGGATGCTGCCACCGCCTTGTTGTCCACACCATCAGAGAACTTGCGTTTGGTGCCCTTGGAGTACATGTTGGCCCTGTGGGGGGAGCCAAGTAACACTTTGGTTAGAACATATAAAGCTTTTTAAGAAGTAACCTTTTCCATTCAGTTGTTTTGCAAGTTATGCTTAGTTATTTCAGTGTTTTATGTTGTTTGGTAAAGATGCCAAAAGTGCACGTCCTATTTACTTACAGTAATAAGATTTCTTAATAAAACACACTAGAATATCAGTATTAGGATTTCAAAATGGTTATGACAATTTGCTAATGCTAGAATTGAAATGTTCAACTTGAGTGCACCTGAAAATCTAAGATATTATGAATAATGTACTTGTGTGTTCATTTACTTTCTCTACCTTTCCTACGGCGACGCACAGGCATATATATGGGACGGCTTCCTCTTTTTCTCATTGCTTCCGCATGTTACTGAAAAACTGCTTCTGTTCTTAACTCCCTTTCAGGTCTTTTCAGACAGACCTACAAGGTGCCTGCTGAGTGGAACATCCAACTTAGATCGCCACACTGATAAGATGGTACAGTTTGCTACCATAATTCTTGGGATTGGAGCACACTCTAGCTCTCCAGTCTTGAAACGGGAAGCAAACTCAAAGCTTGTTTGTGTGCTACAGTAGAGAGAAAGAAAGAGGAACAATGCCAGTAAGGCATTCGTCTGAAGTGATAGGATCTTTGTTGATTATCCAACATCCATTGAGCACATCTTCCAATATGACATTTTAGTAAATGCCTGTTAAGACAAAGGGATTCAAAATTATATTTCTGTTTACAGACAAAACAGAGTGACATCAACTTCAAACCAGGATTATAAAAAAAACTTCTTAGTTAACGTATCAAGAGCATATTCCGACCAATGTCAGTTTTTGTAAATCATTATCATAAGTACATATCCCTAAAACAAATATGAACACAGACTTGCTGGAGCCATTTGCAAGAAAAGCGAAACATGAAGAAGTGGAAAGTGGACCTTTATCAATTCTAACATAGTGCCTTAAACAGAAAAAGAGATCCCACTCCCGATGCAAGCATTTTGTAATATTAACCCAAAAAATTCAGCTGAGTAAAGATAAAATGGCAG
The DNA here is from genome assembly GCF_045679555.1 of Salvelinus alpinus. Lineage (NCBI taxonomy): Eukaryota > Metazoa > Chordata > Actinopteri > Salmoniformes > Salmonidae > Salvelinus > Salvelinus alpinus. Next base: position 35,841,284 of record NC_092112.1, on the reverse strand, counting down.
ACACACACACCGAAAATGGCTAATGGCTAAACAGCACTTTGTACATACATCCAGTACTGAGACGAGTGTTGGACACTTGCCTCCAGCCACGGCGGCCTGCCAACCAGGGCTGCGGGAGCCTAAAAGTGACAAACATTCAGCTAGAGCAGGGAGAACACATGATAGTCACCAGCACGTCAATGCACATTACATCCAAAGTCACTGGGTGACTTGTGTGTGTGCAGAAGGGGGGAGGGGTGATACACTAGAACTCGGCTACTGGGACCAGGTGCTGAGGAACTGTAAAAGGCTATGAGCAGCTACGAATAATAATGCCCGCTTTTACCTCCTCAATGCAAATTGTTTGTGTCACATTGCATTGGGTGAGAACCTGAAGGTTGCTCGAGCTTCAGGACGATGGAAGGACAAGGGGCAGTATGCATCGTTTTGTAGACCAAACCAACAAAATGTTAGTTGCAGGCAAAAACAAAGAATCACATACGTAAATGCAAAAAGATATTTTCATATTGAAGGGTAGAATTTCTATGCAGATGGAGATGATTTGTTTGATAGTCACAAAGATCACAGGAGAAAATCTTGTTCGCTATAAGGATAACTATAAGAATAACACATTGAGGGAGAGGGGTCAGTCACGGTTGAGATGAAGGCATGGGAGATCAGCCTACCCGACACATATGACCCTATTTTTGCCACACTTCTGAAATGGTGAAGTCTGCAAATGATGAGCATTTATCATGGTAAGTAAACTCCCAGCTACCTCCTGTATGGCAAATCACAACAAAAACATGATTATCATGAATGATTTTCAAATTGCCTGCAGTGGATTGGAATTTGTAACAAACTGTGTTTTTCTTCAAGCGAAAACGTTCCTTGTAAAATAGGACAGCAGAGTTTCCTCTGTGTTTGCTTTGACAGTGACATTAAACTCCAAGAAGGCCATAAAGGATTGATGGGCTTGAAAAATGATTGCCTGTATCGCGATTTTAAAAAATAAAATTATAACCATTAGTTTGAAATCAACCTTATACTGTAGTAGTTATAGAATGAAAATTCTCAACAATAAGCAAATGGTCTTCTGGCCCAAGATGATAATTTTACCTCTACACAAGTGGATGTAAATTACACTTTTTATTTTATTTAACTAGGCAAGTCAGTTAAGAACAAATTCTTACTTACAAATGATGGCCTACACTCACATATATTAAACCTAGTATCTTCAGTTGTTGTCTTGTAAAGTAAAAAAAATGATCCCAGCATGCCATCCTCCAGGCCCGTTACATTGGCAGTGGCAGAATGGTGAATAACATACACTGTGTCTGACGCATACAAATACCGACATTCGATCAAACCAACATGGTACTTGCTATCGCGTATCCTTGTGACGTCCAACTCTGGCATCATCCCATTGAAATGTAAACTGGCCATCGTGGGTTGGGTTATGGTTTAGGGTAGAGATGTCCCAAGGACCCCAGATAGCACAAACAAACATGCCTCCCTCCTGTGGAAGTTCCACCCAGCTAAAGTTACTCCTCCCTTCCCCCCACCGTACTTACAGACACAATGCTGATTCATCGCCGGCCGGATGACGAATAGGCCTACCTACCGCTCTCTCTGCCTACAATCAGCGCATTCCTCTGCCCAGGCGTTGCTGACGCCTGCCAGATCTTACAACGCCTGGATAGGTATTTGACTTATCAGCTAACCACATATGTTATAGCAATCTGTCAGTCGATAATGTGGCACACAATCAGTGGTTGATGAACGCAATGTCTGAGCAGGGGAACGCGAACATAGTAAAATAGCAGTAAAAAAAATACTAATGAATCGACGTGAGACTAGAAGCGGGGTAAATGTCGCATGCTTCCCTGTCTAAACAGTTCGCATATATGACACATTTTTGTGGCGTTTTTCAGGGTTTTTCTGGTTGTTCATGCACACAAATTATTGCTGCAGTTCGAACTTCGGTAGCCGAATTTTACGCCCCTTCGTCGTTTATTGGTCAACAGTACTACTCCTAGCAGGAGTGGGAACTAGGGACAGGATTTTTTAATTAAGTGTTTGTCATTCAACGAGACTACTAGTTTTTAGTTTATGCATTTTTTTTCACTTGAGAAATACTGCACAAAAATCTTAGTAAAATGTTTAATTGCCGGCCTAAACGTGTCCTCATGCTTCCCATCAGAGTGCATTAGGAAAGTATTAAGACCGTGACTCATTCTAAAATGTCTTGAATATTTTTTTTCCATCAATCTACCCACAATAACCTATGACATAAAAACACCTTTTAGAAATGTTCGTAAATGTATATATTTTTTTAAATCCCCAGAAATATTACATTTACATAAGTATTCAGACCATTTACTCAGTACTTTGTTGAAGCACCTTCGGCAGCAATTACAGACTAAAGTCTTCTTGGGTATGACACTACAAGCTTGGCACACCTGTATTTGGTGATTTTCTCCCATTCTTCTCCACAGATCCTCTCAAGCTCTGTCAGGTTGGATGGGGAGTGTCGCTCCACAGCTATTTTCAGGTCTCTCTGGGTTCAAGTCCAGGCACTGGCTTGGTCACTCAAGGACATTCAGAGACTTGTCCCGAAGCCACTCCTGCGTTGTCTTGGATGTGTGCTTAGGGTCGTTGTCCTACTTGGAAGTTGAACTTTCACCACAGTCTGAGGTCTGGAGCAGGCTTTCATCAAGGATCTCGCTGTACTTTGCTTAATTCATCTTTCGCTCAATCCTGACTAGTCTCCCAGTCCCTGCCGCTGAAGAACATTCCCACAGCATGATGCTGCAACCACCATGCTTCACCGTAGGGTTGGTGCCAGGTTTCCTCCATACGTGACGCTTGGCATTCAGGCCAAAGAGTTCAATCTTGGTTTCATCAGACCATCTGAGAGTCCTTAGGTGCCTTTTGGCAAACTCCAAGCAGCGGGCTGTCATGTGCCTTTAACTCTACCATAGAGGCCTGATTGGTGGAGTGTTGCAGAGATGGTTGTCCTTCTGGAAGGTTCTCCCATCTCCACAGAGGAACTCTGTCAGAGTGACCATTGGGTTCTTGGTCACCTCCCTGACCAAGGCCCTTCACCCCGATTGCTCAGTTTGACCAGGGGCCAGCTCTAGGAAGAGTCTTGGTGGTTCAAAACTTCTTCCATTTAAGAATGATGGAGGCCACTGTGTTCTTGGGGACCTTCAATGCTGCAGACATGTTTAGTACCCTTCCCCAGATCTGTGCCTTGACTCAATCCTGTCTCGGAGCTCTACGGACAATTTCTTCGACCTCATGGCTTGGTTTTTGTTCTGACATGCACTGGTCAACCTTGGGACCTTATATAGACAGGTGTGTGCCTTTCCAAATAATGTCCAATCAATTGAATTTACCACAAGTGGACTCCAATCAAGTTGTAGATCAATGGAAACAGGATTCATCTGAGCTCAATTTCGAGTCTCATAGCAAAGGGTCTGAATACTTACATAAATAAGGTATCTGTTTTTTATTTTTAATACATTTGCAAACTTTTCTAAAAAACTGCTTTTGCTTTGTCATTATAGGGTATTGTGTGTAGATTGAGGACTTTTTATTTCTTTAATCCATTTTCGAATAAGGCTGTAACGTAACAATGTGGAAACCGTCAAGGGGTCTGAATACTTTCCGAATGCACTGGATTATGACATTTTGGGACGTTTTTGTTAGTTTTGGTCTTCGGCAAGGTTTTTTTGGCTGTTCGTGCACAAAAAACAATTGTCCAGGCAAGTTGAACTTCGGTAGCCGAAGTGTAAACCCTTTCTTCGGTCATTGGTCAACAGTAGGGATTCTTCAATGAAGTGTTTGTCTTTCTACGATAGATGAGAAATACTGCATTAAACATCTTAGTTAGATACAGTGGTGTGTATTCATTGACGCCAAGGGAAGCCAGGCTTCCCCTAAAAATGTAACCCCCCCTCAGAAATATAACATCAAATTATTTATCTTTCGTCTCTGAGTTTCATTATTTTCCTTCAATTCGCAAGAGGCTGAATGTATCTCACAGGAGAAAGCATCCGAGTGAGCGAAACAGATTAGCCAATCAGCGTCGAGCTAAACTAGCAAGCTCAACTGTGAATGGTCCTGGCGAAAAATAAAAAAATTATTAAGTGTCAAGGGAAGCCAGCTTGGATTTGGCTTCTTTCCTATCAAATCCCTTTGAGCATACGTCATTAACAGAAACAACTTGAATTGTTGCATCTCATTGTGTTGTTGTCCTCCGGTGGCTAGGTAGCTAAAATCGACCCTTCCCTAAATTAGCCATGGATCGAGATTTTTTAAATCGTTTTTTATTATTATTTAACCTTTATAGGGATTTGGACTTGTGGTTTTACTTAATTCTCCGTACTTGCCAATGATTATAATGGCGATTGTGATCCAACCTTTAATTCATACATTGTTGTGCCCCTGGCCTGAGAGGATCAAAGTTCAATATGTACAGTAGCTAGATGTAGAAGGCTAGCCTAGGCCAACAAAAAATACAAGTGTGTACTGTATGACAAAGTGATATACTGTTTCATCAACATGAAAAAGAGGAGGATGACATTGGCGTTTCTCTACAAGTAGGGTGAGTCAACATGTTTTTCTACTTGCACAACGCACGTGCGCAGACGCGTGCACAAACAGAAATCAGAACCATGGACAGCCACATCATATTTAGCTGATTGGACTAAATCGTTTTTTGGTATCTTTTAGTTGTCACTGTATTAGACTAAGCAGAAGGGATTTGATGATGTTGAAGTTAAAATGGTGCTGGAATAGTGGAGGCAGCTCCTGTTTTCTTTGTGACTTGTGGTAACACTGTGGTTCCAAATCAATAGTTTAGTGGTCCAAAAATTTTGGAAACATTAACTTGCTTAACCATGCTGCAGGTAATGTAACTGACGTAATGTAACTGACTAATGTAAATCACAAGTTACATGAAATATGTGTGGTCGACTTCACCGGACATAGGTTGTTATCCGGTTTTGTTATAAAACAAAGATGTGGTTGAATTTATTCTGCCACTGTCTTCTTATTGTCAATGCCTTTAGGCCTATATATAACAGTCACAAGGCATATGAATTAACAGCAAACACTGCAATTAAACAAACAGTGTAAGTTGTTATATGGCTTCTGGGGGGGGGGGCTTCCCCAGTGATTTTACCCATGCACTGCAACTGGTTAGATGTAAAATTGAGCAACTAAGATCTCCTCAGCATAACCTTAAATATGTAAGACCGATTCGTTGAGTTATCATAGATGAATTCTGACTATTTTGAGGAAGCGTATACTGGCTACAGCGTCTCAAGATGGATAAACAGTACTATTGCTGCTTTTCTCATTTTTCAAGCAAAAGTCTCAAGAGAGTATGCAATCACACTTGTTTCTTTTTGACTAGGCACCAGCCAAACCGAAGCATCAAAATTAATTACAGATTTCTTGATTTATCTTCAATTAATTCTTAATATTTTGAGGAAGTGGCTGGCTATGTTGTTGCTACGGCGTCTCAAGAGGCAAACAATGTAATATTTTTCAAGCAAAGGTGTTTTAAGAGAGTATACAGACGTTCGTGACACCTAGCTGAGTTGTGCGCCTTAACAGAGCAATATTATGAGACAACAAAACTTGGTCCAACACGACAGTATACTTAATAATGGTTTGTGTGTTGTCCCCTTAACTTACTTTTCAGACGCAAAAATAGGAATTTAGAGGGAAAGGGAAGCGACAGAGAGGAAGCCATTTTGAATGTACCAGCTACTTTTGTTAACTTCTGTTCGTTAAACACCAGTTAAGATGTATCCCGCTAGACCACGTCTTGATGAAGCACATCAAAGTGCTGATTACCAGGCTACTGGTGACAAGCGGTTACAATGTAACACATATCTATGGAACGTTGAGCGAGGAATACCGCTCGTGAACTTCCGCATTGAGCACTTGCGTTCGAAATCGACCGCGCATTTGTAACACATTCGAATGGCATTTTATTTATAAAAATCTGTAAAAAATACCATTAACTCGTTAGACTCAACACACATTACTTAATTCATATTTCTATTTATTTGTCTTACCTTTACAGAATCAGCTTTTTTAGCCGAGGGTTCATGTGCTCTTCGTGAATAAACGAATTAAAGGCGCAGCTCTCTCAGCTTCCCTGGATACAGATTGTATTCGAGGCACTGCTGCCAGGCAGCCAGATGCAGCAGAGGGAAGGGTGAAGTGGGCGGACACATGGATCTTGATCGACAGGCTGTCGATTGAACTGGGGAAAACATGAACAAAAGCCACACTGAATAAACAGATTGCACCACGGGTCCACAGACATCTGACACAATACCCGCTCTGTTTGGGAAACATTTGAGGCTTACTGAATCTAAAATTAAACACAACTAGCTTGGATGAAAATGAAGGAAGAGATTGAACATTAAGGTAGAAATATTTATCAGCCAAGTAATAGGTAAATAAACTATTTTAACTCTGGGCCAGGCTACATAGCCTAAATATAGGACACGGAATGGAGCCATCATCAGACCTTTACAAAAGTATCAAGAAATTCAACAGTAAACAAAATAAAACAATGTTATTATTTCAACACCTCAATAAACATATACATATATCAAAACATAAGCAAAATGTGATGAAATTAGGCTGCATTCTAGGTCACTGTCCAACCAAATGGGTCTGACCAGATAGTATATCAGAAAATGACCACTGTGTAATTTGTAAATCCTCCAAAAATGGGGTTTCCGTTACTCTGTTCAGGACTGTATTTGCTTAAAAATGCATATTAAGCTATTCTTATTGTGTGAGTAGTGATTACACCCTCACAACCCCCCAACATATGTCCCATCTTTGCCCCTCAGCACACAGAAAGGGCAATGACAGCAGAATCACGGACAAGGCTGAGGTGCGACAGCAAAGGCGACACTAAAAGGTGCTTCATGGTCAATCCGACTTCTGCATTTGCCATACAGCATTTACTGCGATGCGGCCTCCGCAGAAGTCAGACCAAATATACTTTTTGCGCTTCGCGGAGCAGCTAGGTTGTTGTGAAGGAAGTTGTCAAGGAAGTGAGTTTGTGTTCATACAGGACCTCCCGCCCTCACCTACCGTCAACCAATCATGTCAATGCGGAGCTATACGGAGCCCTCCGCATTGTTACACAATTTGAGAGGCGCAAGGTGATGCGGCATGGTGCTCAATTTGGCCTCTGCATGCCTCCGGAGGCTCCGCATTGTGTCACACTATCCATACGGCGCTTCCGACCACGTTTTCGTATCAAGCATAAATTGGCTGTAAAGCGAGAGAGACAGCTTGTGTGGGATGCTCCTGACAGCAATAAAGAACATTATTAACACCTTTTTTATTAGCATAAAGGCGTCCGCAAACTAGGTTAAGATTGCACCTAGCAGAACTCGGCGAAGCGAACGTCTGTGCCTCGCATACTCCATTAAAAAGGCCTTTGGTTGAAAAACTAGAAAAAAGCGGCAATATTACTGTTTGTCCCTCTTGCAACACCATTCCAACAACACATAAAGAAACACTTCCTTAAAATAGTCAGAATGAATCTAAGATAAATCAAGACATTTTCCATTCATTTTAATGTGTTTGCAGAGGAGGTCTTTAGTCTTGCAATTTTACGTCTAACTATGTTTGGTGCAGTATTTCTCAAGTGAAAACATTTGCATGAAAACTAGTAATCTCTAGTTGAATGACAACAAATACTACATATTGCTGACCAATCCCCGGCAAAGGCGTGTAGACTTCAGCTACTGAACTTCGACTTGCCTCAAGAAAAAAATAGTGCAGGAAAATCCGGAAAAAAAACCTGCTGAAGATCGAAACATCACAAAATATACACACAAACTGTTTCTACTGGGAAGCATACAGTAAGCTTAACGGTGCACATCCATAAAAGTGGCCCGGGAAATTTGACCGAATTGACACAAACATCAGTTTGTGTATTCAATTGAATCTTATGCTGATTTGAAACAAAATATTGTGGCTATTCTGTTGTCTACTTATTTCATATGAGTCTTTAGACATTCTTCTAAAATCCCTCGACTACCCAACATTACTGAACCTAATTGGTTATACAAGTATTGTCAGTGGCCATGAGGATAATATATGAAATGAATCATAGAGAAAGAAAGACGTGAAGAAAGGGTTAGTGCTACCCGGAATCCTTGAGACATCCCTACCCTAACCATAACCATTACCTAACCTTAATGATTTTACATTTCTACTTCTATGGGGTGACGTCAGAGTTGTACGTCCCAAGGATGCCGGATTGCAAGGACCATGTAGAAAGTCTAGCGTTGTATGTACTGTATGACGATTGGTCTAAGGCAGTGGTTCCCAACCTTTTTCCGTTACTGTACCACCAACCACCAACCACCAACCAAATTTTCTCTGCCTGGAGTACTCCTGAAGTACCCTCTCATTTGCATTTTACCAGTAGGCCTATGGCCTATGGTCTCATGGATCTTCTCAAGTACCCACCCATGGATAGGCCAAGTCCTAGTACCCCTGGTTGGGAACCACTGATTTAAGGCCAATCCCACCAAACGCTCTGACACCTTTTCAATTAAAAAACAATCTGTGGGATATTTTCATTATAAAAAAAAGTCAGATAATTCCTTAGATATAAAAAAAACCCTCTGTGCAACTGCTAATACAGAGAAAAACACAAGGCACCTATTTAAAAACAATCTGAACTTGAGCTCAGAAGTGGCTCAACAATGGTTACAATAGACCTAGGCCTAGTTTTACAACTTGTCTTTAATTTAAAAAAAAAATCATTGTTATTATTATTAGACAGTAGTTCCCATGTTATAGTGCATTTGGAAAGTATTCAGACCCCCTTCACTTTTTCCAGATTTTGTTACATTACAGCCTCATTCTAAAATTGATGAGAAAAATGTGTATTTAATCCATCTACACACAATACCCGACAAAGCGAAAACAGCTCAGAGTCAGGATTATGTTGAGGCACAGATCTTGGGAAGGGTACCAACAAATTTCTGCAGCATTGAAGGTCCCCGAGAACACAGTGGCCTCCATCATTCTTAAATGGATTAAGTTTGGAACCACCAAGACTCTTCCTAGAGCTAGCCGCCCGGGCAGCAATTGGGGAGAAGAGCCTTGGTCAGGGAGGTGACCATGAACCCGATGGTCACTCTGACAGAGCTCCAGAGTTCCTCTGTGGAGATGGGAGAACCCTACAGAAGGACAACCATCTCTGCAGCCCTCCACCAATCAGGCCTTTATGGTAGAGTGGCCAGACGGAAACCACTCCTCAGTAAAAGGCACATGACAGCCCGCTCTGAGTTTGCCAAAAGGCACCTAAAGGACTCTCAGACCATGAGAAACAAGATTCCTGGTCTGATGAAACCAAAATTGAACTCTTTGGCCTGAATGACAAGTGTCATGTCTGGAGGAAACTAGGCACCGCTCATCACCTGGCCAATACCATCCTTACGGTGAAGCGTGGTTTTGGTAGCATCATGCTGTGGGGATGTTTTTCAGCGGCACGACAAGGAGACCAGTCAGGATCAAGGGTTAGATGAACGTAGAAAAGTACAGAGAGATCTTTGATGAAAACCTGCTCCAGAGCACTCAGGACCTCAGACTGCGGCGAAGGTTCACCTTCCAACAGGACAACGACCCTAAGCACACAGCCAAGACAACGCAGGAGTGACTTCGGGACAAGTCTCTGAATGTCCTTGAGTGGCCCAGCCAGATCCCAGACTTGCACCCGATCGAACATCTCTGGAGAGACCTGACAATAGCTATGAAGGGACCCTCCTCATCCAACTTGACATAGCTTGAGAGGATCTGCAGAGAAGAATGGGAGAAACTTCCCAAACACAGTTGTGGCAAGCTTGTAGTGTCATACCCAAGAAGACTTGAGGCTGTAATCGCTGCCAAAGGTGCTTCAACAAAGTACTGAGTAAAGAGTCTGAATACTTATGTAAATATGATATTTCATTTTTTGTATTTTTTTTATACATTTGCAAATTAAAAAAAATATATATGTTTTTGCTTTGTCATTATGAAGTATTGTTTGTGTGTTTTGAGTTTTTTCATTTGGGGACTTGAAAAAGACGGACATCTCAAAGAGATTTTATCCTGCTAAATGTCTAATAAATAGACAAAAAAATACTTCTGCCCCAATTTGTCGACAGCGTTCCTGAAAAATATTAGTCTAACTGAATGGATGCATGTCGGGAGCTGGCTGAACAAGTTTTCTAAGTCTTTGTATTTGCCTGACTTGGTTATTTTGCATGATTATTATGCGCTAGCTGCCTGTTTGCTTCAGACTCACTCATCATCCAACCTGCAGACTAGAGGAAGCGAGTAAGCATTTGCGCTACTCACACTACACAGCGTTTAAGACAGGACGTGCTATATCTCTCTTTTAGTACCACTTTAGTAGCCCAATGATTAGACTCTATGGAATGTCTGAATTGCACCAAACGGCCTGCTCACTCCTTATCGGGTTTGAAACATTAGTGAAAATGTGACAGTTTTGAGCAGGAACTAAGCCTATTTGAGGTAGACAATGTTGAATAGATAATGTTTTGAGGAGCCCAACTTCATTGTTCTCATATATTCTGTCTATACCTGTTGGACTAAGAGAACAAATTAAGAGCAACCACACAAGCCCTGAAATGAGGGCAAGCCACTTAGTTATGTTACCAATTAGTTTTCTGTCTCCATCTAGTGGCATGATAACAACTCCTGTACATTCTTCAACTCAGATACTGTTAGCCAAAACACCTCAGAACAGGGGAAGGACCAACAGTTACCCGAGCTGGACAGATGTATTGGTTTGTATTTTATGTACTTTCTAATGATAGGTCGGTGATAATAAATACAATTACAATATATACCTATTAATTTACCCATTTTCCATCAGTCCACTCATCCATCTGTCCATCCACCCACCCATTTATTTATCAGTGTGTGTTCTTTTGCCAAGGATTTTTTTTCTCGTTTCATGAGGTAACTGTCTCCAACCTCAATCCTGTCACCCATAGGTTGTGCGCGCTTTTGTTCCAGTCAAGAAGTATTAACACACCAGCTAATTAAGGGGTTGATGATTAGTCGATTTGTTTAATCAGGTGTGTTAGTACTTGGTTGTAACAAAAACCTGCACACCTTGTTATTGTTCCCCAGGTTCAGGCTGAAGAACAATGGACTAACACCACCACATGTCATTGTCAACACATACTGGTACTGCTTGTACCTCGGTTAGCCAGTAGGGGGAGAAACAGGTCCATAAGATAGCAAAATGTAGAAATATGTTTGACCCAATTTTCTCTTCCTAAAGACTATTATGATCTTTGTTTCTCATTACAATGCAGCCAATACATAAAGGTTTCCCCATAAGCACACATCTGGGATTTGGGTTGGGTTGGCGGATGTTTGCTGTTACATCTTGGACGTAGAATGCAAAACTGAGTAAGAACATCAAGTTGGTCCCCAATTGACAATCTATCCTTCCATCACCTATATTATTAAACATCTTTCTATCGAGCACACCTGTCTTTGTGACCTTTTTTGCTATTTATTTTATGTTAAACAGCAGAAATATAAAGACATTATTGAAATATCTTGTTTCCTTATGCAATGACTGAATGGTCTATCTATGATATACTGTACCTGAAGCATAATCTTTACATACAGATAGTATCTGTAGCATTTGCATGCTGATTTCACAGTTGTTCAGGCTTGCCTGAGATCCGGTGCATTTGGGGAATCATCCTTTGGAAAAGGGGGAAGCTTTTTCCAAGGAATAACAGAGGATCCGAGAGTGAGATTGTGTTTCCCGGGGCTAAAGTCAGTGGGAGCCCACGCTTGTTTGTGCATAAAAAATGCATGCCTTTCAGGAAAAAGGAAGACACAATGGAGGGTGCCATGAAAGAGAGATAGAGAGAGAGAGAGAAGCAGCAGAAAGAACAAAAGAGCCTCAGAGACAAGAGAGATCAGTAGGAGTAGGGAAGAGAGAGTGTGTAACACAAACACCTTGGTAAACTGACAAACTTGACCTCAAACAGCAGAGAAGTGGGTCAGTGTGAGAGATGTCACCACTATGCAGAGCAAGCAGATGCCTTCTGTGAGAAGAGGAAGAGTTAAAGAGAGTTTCATGCCAAGGCAGGTCCTTAAAAAGACCCCTCCCAGCACACCACATACTGTACATAGCTACTTTAGAAACCGGTTATTTTTCTAGTTTTTGAATATGTTTTCCATCTGTACCATACATATCAGTCTATGAACTTTCATTCTATTGAACCATCATCAAGCAAGCCCTTGACCTATCTAAGTGCTGTATTGGAAGACGTGCACTCCTGTGGGTCCCTACAGAGAAACCCTGCTTTAAGAATTCCACCATTCATGCATTATGATATGATCAAGCCAAGACTGGACTCTTCATCATGGACTGTTATGTGAGAAGTTGAAACAGGTCACGATTAAGAAAATTGTTCCCTTTGAATTACAAGTCTCAAACTAAGAAGCCAGGTTATACAGTTTGACCTGTTGTTCTTCATGGGAAATGTATGTCCCTACGTGATCTATAGGATATTCCTTTTGAACAGGGAACTAGGGTTGCTAATCATCCCGGTTTGGCTTGGAGTCTTCCAGAATTGGCTTTAAATGGGCAATCTGCAGTTCAAACAACAACAAAACAGTCAACCTGCCACTGTTGTAACAGGTTGGATGTACCAATATTTTGAGTCACTATTCACATCATAAACAAGTACAACGGTCACTGTGGGGGAAAACAACTGCCCATTAAACTTATCTTAGATTTACATAGTTATTACTTCTAAACAGAAAACTATTTAGGGGTTCTCATAGGTTTACAATGTTGTTTTGATTATTGCTTCAAAAGTCACTAAGCTTATATTTGGTTGTGATAGTTACAAAATACCTATTTTGGATGCAGCAGTTGATAGGTAGAACGCTAACGCTCATCGACATAGGTTCGAAGCAAAGCTAGCCAAAGAGCCATGGCACTGGTTGAAGTTTAAGTGTTTTTTTTAAGTATAATGCAGTTGATTTGCGACGGTGATACAAAACATTATATTAAGCAAGACATTCATACAAGCCTTAAAATAAAAATATATTGAAAAAGTAGTGTGAAATGAACAACATGTAAATGTATGTTTTTTTTTACTGGCGGTCTATGATAACTCTGTGTTTTCCCCCGTGTGGGGATATGGTGAATGATGTGCGGACCTTTGAATAATGTGTGAAACCCTAAATGCAACAAAATGAGGTGTTTGGTGACAATTCACTCACAAGTGGTCCAGTGTGGATCAGTTGGTAGAGCATGGCACTTGCAATACCAGGGTTGTGAGTTTGATTCCCACTGGGGACCAGTATGAATGAAAATGTATGCACTCATTACTGTAAATCACTCTGGAAAATAACGTCTGCTGAATGACAAATGGAAATGTGGTCATGATTGACATTACTGGGCCACGTTTATAGACATTGACGTGCAAGGGTGTGAGGTTGAATATTTATGGTTAACCAATGAAAAGACATGTTTGGTGTTAGGTATCTCACATGCGGTCAGGTTGAGACTTCTTCCTCTTGTTAACACGTTTTTTTAGCTTTGAATTTCCAGAACCAAGTTCTGAAGTATTGGTTTGCTTCTGTCTATTCGGTAGCAATTCCATACAATGAATCAAAAGAACTTGTTCTGCCTAAATTCAGTCATTCTTTTTTTTTTTACCTAGAACTCCCACCGATATTTTTCTCACTGACACAGCCAGAATTTTTCACAACACAGACCTCAGAAATGAGTTATATATATTCCCCGTTTTATTAAGCATAGAGCGGTCATGCCAAATCAGTAGCAGACAGAATGGAATTTGTCAATAGTCCTTTCCAGAAACAACCCCTAGCCACGCCCTGGGCTGTTGTGTACATCTGAACAAATTTGATAGATAGAAGGAAAATGGTGAAAACACAACTAGAGGGCCTCCGACAATATTGCCTATACCTATCAAATCATGTAAGATCTACACAAGTCTCCTCAAGCATTTGATTAGCTGAATCAGGTGAGTTATTGCTGGGCAAAGGCTCAAATGTGAACCCCTGTGGATCCCTAGGACTAGGTTTATGAACCTGGCTCCAGGTAGTGGATATGGGCTTGATTTGTGATTGGGTGTAAGTGACGAGACAATGGCATGGGGCCAACTTTCAGATTGGGATACTTGGAATCATATACTGTCTGATGAGATGCTGTTTGTGTCCCAAATGGCACCCTATTCCCTATAGAGTGCACTACTTTTAGTGTACTACTTTTTACCAGGGCCCATACTGACCCTTCTGAACCGTCTATAATGTTTTACCCTCACTGAACGTGACCGAGACAAGCCCTTAAAACAAATTAGAAACAGGACAGGGGAACCTTGTCAACAACTGTTCCCTCCCCACTCTTCCCCAACCCACCCACACGCCACCACCTTTTCCAGCCCGCTCTGCTCTGTTTATCTCACTGTCCCAGACCTATCCTAGCCTGCCGACAAGAGTTCAGAGAGGGGCAGGGCTGAAAGGTGTAGTCAGGTGAATGATGCGTAAATGGCCACCTTCTTAGATTGAGGCCCTGGTCACCTATCAGCCCCACAGACAAACAGGACCCCCAAAGCCCCGTAGGCCGTTAGGCTGTCCCGACAGTTGCCCGTGCCACCACTCAGCTCTCAGACTCAGACAGACGGGTACATTAACAAACACCAACCAGGCCAAGGACAATGGTGGCAAAGGGGAGGGGCTGTGGTGCCCCCCCCCCCCCCCCCCCCTTGGGCAGAGGAGGGCCCTATTGGCTCTTGCCAGGTGCTGGGTACTTAATGATTCATCAAGGTCCAATTAAGCAGGCTGCCTTGGTCATTGAGTGGATTAATTATTAATGAGGAGAGTGTGGTGGATGGAGAGGGCCGATGCACCAGATGACCGTCTCACTGTCCCTGTCACGCCGTATGACCTCTGTCGTTATTCCAATTGCTGCAATATCTTTAATTGCTGCAATTTATTAGGGTGCTGTGGTGGTCAAATTAAATCAAATGATTTGTTTACAGCATTAAATAAAATGTACACAGTTTACAGCATGTATGAAAGGTGCAGTGAAATGCTTGCGTGCTAGCTCCCTCAACACCGCAGTACAAAAATCAATATCAATAATAAAAAGTATAATAAAAAATATTAAGTAATTAGAAGAAGCCATGGTAGTATGCAAAGTAATAAACGGATATGTACACAGTAGGATATACAGTATAGATTATGAATGTGCTATGTCAAGTCTGATTGTATTTACAAATGTAAAGCGAATAGTGACTTGGCCGCACAGTTAAATAAATAGTATATAATAGAACAGCCGCATTGACTGTGTGTGTGTTTGTGTGAGTATGCGTGTGTGTGCGTGTGCATATTTGAATGTGTGTTTGTGTATGTGTGTGCTTTGTGTAAGGTTTGGATATGTGGAGAGTCATTGGTGCAAATAGTCTCTAGGTGCAGATAGTCTTTAAGGTGAAAATAGTTTTTACGGTGCAGGTCTGCGCAGGTAGAGTGCTTAGCTGTTCAGCAGTCTGATGGCCTGGTGGGAGAAGCCGTCTCGGGGGCCTGTTGGTCCATAGTTCAGGTGACTGGAGTCCTTGTCAATCTTCCGGGCCTTCCTCAGACACCGCCTGGCATAAATGTCCTGGAGGGCAGGGAGCTCGACCCCAGTGATGTATTAGGCAGTCCACACCACCCTCTGTAGAGTCTTGCAGTTGAGGGCCGTGCAGTCGCCATACCAGGCGTTGATATAGCCGGTCAAGATGCTCTCGATGGTGCAGCTGTAGAATTTCTTGAGGATCAATTTCTTCAGATGCCTGTGGTTGGAGATGCGCTCTTGCGCATTCTTCACTACAGTGTTGGTGTGATTGGTCCATGTCAGATTCTCCTACATGTACGTGCACGCTGAGGAACATGAAAAGTTTGACCCTCTCCACTACAGCCCCGTCGATGCAGATGGAGGCATGCTCACCCCCGTTTCCTGTAGTCCACGATCAGCTCCTTGTTTTTGCTGACATTGTGTTTTTCTGGCATCACTCTGCCAGGGCTCTAACCTCCTCCCGGTAGGCTGTCTTGTGGCCGTCGTTTCGTTGGCCAACTTAATAATGGTGTTGGAGTCATGCGTGGCCACAGATTCGTGATTGTACAGGAAGTACAGGAGGGGGCTGAACACACGCCCCTGGGGGGATCCCGTGTTGACAGTTAGCGTGGCAGAGATGTTGTTGCCTACCCCCACCGCCTGTGGTCTGCCCTTCAGGAAGTCCAGGATCCAGTTGCAGAGGGAAATATTCATACTCAGGCATCCAAGTGTAATAATGAGCTTGGAAGGGACTATGGTGTTGAAAGCTGATCTGTAGTCTGTGAACAGCATTCTCACATAGGTATATCTCTTGTCCAGGTGGGATAGGGCAGTGTGCAATGTAATGGCGATTGCGTCGTCTGTGGATCTGTTGGGTTGGTATGCAAATTGTAATGGGTCCAGGGTGTCAGGTAAGGTGGAGCTTAATCAGCCTCTCAAAGCACTAAGCTAAGGACACCTGGCACTAAACACCTCCCTCTGCAACTGAATCCTGGATTTCCTGATGGGCCGCCCCCAGGTGGTAAGGGTAGGCAACAACACATCTGCCACGCAACTTCATTAAATAGCACCAACAAAACACCAGTCTCAACGTCAACAGTGAAGAGGCGACTCCGGGATGCTGGCCTTCAAGGCAGAGTTGCAAAGAAAAAGCCATATCTCAGACTGGCCAATAAAAATAAACCCTTAAGATAGGCAAAATAACACAGACACTGGACAGAGGAACTCTGCATAGAAGGCCAGCATCCCGGAGTCGCCTCTTCACTGTTGATGTTGAGACTGGTGTTTTGCGGCTCCTTTTTAAGGAAGCTGCCAGTTCAGGACTTGTGAGGCGTCTGTTTCTCAAACTAGATGCACTTGTCCAAACACTAATGTACTTGTCCTCTTGCTCAGTTGTGCACCGGGGCCTCCCACTCCTTTTTCTATTCTGGTTAGAGCCAGTTTGCACTATTCTGTGAAGGGAGTAGTACACAGCATTGTACGAGATCTTCACTTTCTTGGCAATTTCTCGCATGGAATAGCCTTCATTTCTCAGAACAAGAATAGACTAGAGTTTCAGGAGAAATGTATTTGTTTCTGGCCATTTTGAGCCTGTCATCGAACCCACAAATGCTGATGCTCTAGATACTCAACTAGTCTAAAGAAGGCCAGTTTTATTGCTTCTTTAATCAGAACAACAGTTTTCAGCTGTGCTAACATAATTGCAAAAGGGTTTTCTAATGATCAATTAGCCTTTTAAATGATAAACTTGGATTAGCTAACACAACGTGCCATTGGAACACAGGAGTGATGGTTGCTGATAATGGGCCTCTGTACGCCTATGTAGATATTCCATTACAATTCAACCGTTTCCAGCTACAATAGTCATTTACAACATTAACAATGTCTACACTGTATTTTATATTAATGGACAAAGAAATGTGCTTTTCTTTCAAAAACAAGAACATTTCTAAGTGACCCCAAACTTTTGAACGGTAGCGTATTTACTAGGCTGTGTCAGAGGACGGCCCAAAAAATCGTCAATGTCTCCAGTCACCTAAGTCATAGACTGTTCTCTCTGATATTGCACGGCAAGCGGTACCGGAGCACCAAGTCTAGGTCCAAAAGGCTCCTTAACAGCATCTACCCCCAAGCCATAAGACTGCTGAAAAATGTATCAAATGGCCACCCGGACTATTACATTGACCCCCCCCCCCCTTTGTTTTTACATTGCTGCTACTCTCTGTTTATTATATATGCATAGTCAATTTACCCCTACCTACATGTACAAATTACCTCTAACCTGTACCCCCGCACACTGACTTGATACCGGTACCCCCTGAATATAGCCTCATAATTGTTATTTAATTATTACATTTTTATTTGGTATATATTTTCTTGACTCTAATTTTTTTTAAACTGCATTGTTGGTTAAGGGCTTAAGTAAGCATTTCACAGTAAGGATACACCTGTTGTATTCGGCGCATGTGACAAATTACATTTGATGACATGGAGGGCGATAGTAATTTAGGCAGGTTACCACAATGGTGGACATCTTGAAGCATGAGGGGATTACAGACTAGGACAGGGAGGTTGAATATGTCCGTATGTGATGGTGGGTATGGTCTTCTGTATCCCATTGGCCATTCTCTATAGTCTGATATGTGATCACGCTCTATCAGTGATTACTATGTGTCTTCATGAAATAAAGATATCAACCCTCCGAATATCGTTATTGTCATATCCGTCTCTTTATGTAATACTCTCTCCAGACTATGTGTGTCATGGCTAGAGGTCGACCGATTATGATTTTTCAACGCCGATACCGATTATTGGAGGACAAAAAAAGCCGATACCGATTAATCGGCCGATTTAAAAAAAAATTGTTTTATATATATATATATATCATACACACACACACACATTTTTGTAATAATGACAATTGCAACAATACTGAATGAACAATGAACACTTTTATTTTAACTTAATATAATACATAAATAAAATCAATTTAGTCTCAAATAACATGAAAACATATGTTAAAACGAACCACCAGCTTTCATGGGTCTTCAATATTCCCAGTTAAGAAGTTTTAGGTTGTAGTGCAGAAAGCAGAGCAGAGCTTGTCTGCATGGTCCCCTGTCAGTCTGCTCCTCCGCGAAACACAGACCTTATTTGAAGTAGATCAAGACATTCTCTATGGAAGACATTTACGGTAAAATAACGAAGGAACCCCTTTCAAGTTCAGCCACAAGTTATTACAGGAATTATAACGCGTAGACTATTTCTCTCTAAACCATATACCTTTGACTAATCCGGAAACTATCACCTCGAAAACAAAACGTTTATTCCGTTCCGTATTTTATCTAACGGGTGGCATCCATGAGTCTAAATATTCCTGTTACATTGCACAACCTTCAATGTTATGTCATAATTACGTAAAATTCTGGCAAATTAGTTCGCAAAGAGCCAGGCGGCCCAAACTGTTGCATATACCCTGACTCTGCGTGCAATGAACGCAAGAGAAATTACACAATTTCACCTGGTTAATATTGCCTGCTAACCTGGATTTCCTTTAGCTAAATATGCAGGTTTAAAAATATATACTTGTGTATTGATTTTAAGAAAGGCATTGATGTTTATGGTTAAGTACACATTGGAGCAATGACAGTCATTGATTGATTGTTTTTTTTAAGATAAGTTTAATGCTAGCTAGCAACTTACCATAGCTTACTGCATTCGCGTAACAGGCAGGCTCCTTGTGGAGTGCAATGCAATCAGGTGTTAGAGCATTGGACTAGTTAACCGTAAGGTTGCAAGATTGTATCCCCCGAGCTGACAAGGTTAAAGATCTGTCGTTCTGCCTCGTTCCTAGGCCGTCATTGAAAATAAGAATGTGTTCTTAACTGACTTGCCTAGTTAAATAAAGATTAAATAAAGGTGTAAAAAAAAATATATATATATGTTGGCAAATCGGCGCCCAAAAATACCGATTTCCGATTGTTCTGAAAACTTGAAATTGGCCCTAATTAATCGGCCATTCCGATTAATCGGTCGACCTCTAGTCATGGCATTACCGACTGCTTTTCTATTTACCCGAAGCCATTTGTGTGATCTTACCTGTTGGCAAGATGCTATACATAAGAGTTGCCCTTTTGCCTCCTTGTCCTATTGTGTTTGATACAGTAAAAACGAATCACCAAGGTTTCCATTTTAAAAGCTGTTATTTATGAGCACTGTACAGTATATTCAGGGCTTATTACTGGAATCAGGCTGACGAGGTGGAAAGGCTGTTTGGTGAGAGTAGTCAGTCCATCAACCTCGCAGCAAAATAACTTAAAAGTAATGTTAATCCTACTTGGACATGTTTGTGTTTCTGTGGGAGGAAACGGACACAAATAGAAAACGCAGAAAAACACAGCTCACAAGTTCACACTCGAATGCGCAGCTACTAAACCACCGAGAAAAGCAGTCAGTCTAATAAATAAACTGTCGGTCATAAAACAACATCAGCAAACCAAAGAAAAAACGTCAGTCAAAATCATATCATACACAAATGATGTATTTTTAGCCTGGGTGGATTAGCTGTTATATCAACAGGGCTGAGCTATAACTGGTATAAACGGGTGTTATGCTAGTGAAAGATGTGTGGCATGTTTTACTGACGTGGCGAGGGTCTGAAATCTCACAGAGTGACTGCACTTGTGTTATGTATGCTCAACAACACAAGCAGGGCACAAGGATGATTGGCAAGTGAGAAAGATTTCTCTTAAACAGATATATTTAATTCATTTTGATGCGTGTGCTTATCCTTTTTGGAGGATAGTACACAGAGCTGCCATTGTGCATAGTTTTCTTTCACAATGGAAGTTTATTTAGCCATTATTTAATATAGACATGTTTCCCATGAGAAATGCAGTTGCAGTGAAATCTTGGTTGACAAAATGAAAAGATTGTAGATTTCCTCTGTAGATGTATTTTTTTCTCTCTCGATATTTCATGTAAAGTAGCCTAAAATTATTTAATTTGAAGTTCCTCCCAAATTTATTTTAAGACTTTAGAAAAAAAACTTTAGATGTCAGGAATTTGTGTCTGCTATGCAAGACAGCTACTTGTAAAAACTGAGACTACAAGCTCTAGTTACACACACACTATGTATTCACCGAGCTTGTCTCTTCCACGTCAGCAAAGTGTGAACTCGTGTGACATAAAATCTTAGCCTGGCATGTCTTAGAAGTACAGGAAACAGACCCTGTTAACTGTTCTGACTATTATATTACTCTATATTATATTACTCTATTAAATTGTTTTTGTATAAAAAAACATTAGCAAATTACTTTTTTGTATTTGCAACAGACTATATAGAGCCACAGTATACAGCACCATCAGACACCTACATCCTGTGTCTGTTTGAATTTGAATATAGCAGTCTGTTTTCATAACACCTTTCATGTCCCTATACATATATCAAGGTAAAAAAGAAATTGATTGATATACAAAGCTGTAATAGGACTACCTGACCTGATGACTCCTTGCTGTCCCCAGTCCACCTGATCATGCTGCTGCTCCAGTTTCAACTGTTCTGCCTGTGGCTATGGAACCCTGACCTGTTCACTGGACGTGCTACCTTGTCCCGGACCTGCGGTTTTGGACTCTCTCTCTACCGCACCTGTTGTCTCTAACTCTGAATGATCGGCTATGAAAAGCCAACTGACATTTACTCCTGAGGTACTGACCTGTTGCACCCTCTACAACCACTCGGATTATTATTATCGGACCCTGCTGGTCATCTATGAACATTTGAAGATCTTGGCCATGTTCTGTTATAATCTCCACCCGGCACAGCCAGAAGAGGACTTGCCACCCCTCAGAGCCTGGTTCCTCTCTAGGTTTCTTCCTAAGATCCGGCCTTTCTAGGGAGTTTTTCCTAGCCACTGTGCTTCTACATCTGCATAGCTTGCCGTTTGGGGTTTTAGGCTGGGTTTCTGTACAGCACTTTGTGACATCGACTGATGTAAAAAGGGCTTTATAAATACATGTGATTGATTGATAATAACTTGCTCTAGTTTAGACTACTTGTGGAACCATCTATACTGGGATTTCTTCAATGGTAGTCACCACTTTGTGTGCATTTGCCTTTGATGAACTAAATCAAATCAAATTGTATTGGTCACATACACATATTTAGCAGATGTTTTTGCAGGTGTCGCTACACCCGCATGTCAAATAGCAACCGTGTTCATACACATAGAGCTGTACAAGAGAAACCATTCAATGGGTTAAGAATGGTAAGAATTCCTGCAACTTTATGGCCCACATCTCTCATGTTTCTACGCAATCTCTCCACCTCATGCACTTTTCATCCATGACCGTGTCAACCAAAATGAATGCCCAAGAACAGCTAGACGTGACACTTTTATGCATGTTTTTGGCCGCGAAAAAACAATGTTCCAAACCACAAGCTTACCGGATGCTCTTTCTATTGAGACAGCTCCTAAACACACCTTCATCTGCATGTTCATATTCTTTTAACATCAAACGCTGTTTTTTTTCTGTCACAACACTGAAACCACACGTAATATAGGCTATGCATGCAAACTAAAAAGCCTGACAGTGCATTAGTGGAATAAAGCTTTTATTATGTGTCAGTACCTTTAAGTGCCTATGCATTCTCACTCTTTGTTTGTTCCTGTTATAGTGTGAAACTCACGTTTCACCCGTAGGAGCAAGATAAATCTGGACAGACTTCCACTTCAAAAATGAAACTGAAATGTCACATTTTACTTCAAATGTTTATTTAAAAATGTACAGAAACAGTATAAATAATATTCATCGAGATGAAATGTTTCAATAAAAAGAACAAGCCTTTGCTTTTTACAAACTTTTAAAAAGGTCTGCAACATAGGACGAAAAACACTAAATGTATATTAAAGGTTATACGAAGATTATATCTTCATGTTGCAAAACACAACACCAAAAACATGACGAACACTAAACATTTTCGTTTTCAAAATAAAATAAACTGTAAGAGCATGCTGTTGATCATCTACTGTGAAATCACCTATGTTTCTAGAGACAAACACAATATATATATAATATGTATTGCAGCGTATCACATTTTGCACAATTTCTTTAACAAATACTGTTTGTCCAAAGGCAAACACAATTTTTCCATTAATAGAAAATCTGTTTCTCACTCCTACATTAGCACCAGAGCAGTCAAGTTTCAAACTTTTCTTTCACATGGACACAAATAAATGCTGAATTTGGCAAACATTGACAATTGGGTCATTCCTACAACTATGTGGCGCCTTTTCTGTCACCCAGGATTCAGTATATTACTTCTTATTCAGTGTAAAATGTGGATTCTAAAAGGCTTTAAATATAAAGTCAGGTGTCCTTTACCTTAAAAATATGGATATTAAAAGGGAATTCTATGCATTTTGAACACTTTTCTTCAGTAGATGTAGGCATTTTTTGTCCCCCGGTTGTTATTCATCAACTTCCATGAGAAATATTAGCCATAAAATACACTATTTAAAATATGTTTTCATTATTTTATAGTCCTAGTTAAATTATCTCTCATCAATAACGTTTTTTTCATGATTACTTTATTTATTATCATTTTATTTATTTCTGTGTGTCCCTGATATCACTTTCCATCCTGTTAGTTTGTCGTAATTCTCCACTTAAGAAAACAACCCCTTCCTACAATGACACCATATTTAGGAAGAGTCATAATTCCTTGGTGGGAAAACAATGGTGCACGGCTAAATAAATATTAATAGTCTGCATGTCCCACTCATACATTTCCACCCTGTTAGGCTAAATTAGAGCAAGTCAAAACATTTACAAATGTTAAAATATGTTTGATAAGAGAATTTAAAATCCTGTTCAAGTGTTCACCATTATGCTAGCTCAATCTTGCTCACTCCCAGCGCTATGGCTAATATAGGCTCCACATTTCCACCTTGTTATGTTCCACCCTGTTATGTTCCACCCTGTTATGTTCCACCATGTTATGATTATGCACCTAAAAAAATGTAAGTTCCTGAGTTTGACCAATATGTTTCCCTTTTTCTGATAGTAAACTAAAAATAGAATACAAAAGTTATGAGGTCCTAAAGGTACCGCATAGCAGGAATAACCCAATTTCTTCAACCGGAGACGAACAGCAAAAAATTAGGCAGAAATTAACTCAAAGCGGAGTTGAAGTCCTGCTTGACACATTTCAATCATATACATTCCAGTCAGTTTCTGGGATGGCTGGAATACATTGTCTCCCATTGCTCTTGCTATGTTTGGGGTTCCACCTGGCTCTATGCTGAGTTTGTTTAATATTCCAGAGTACCTGCAAGTCACCATCCCAGAGTTCCTTCAGCAGTCATATCTGGATACCCCTCTGGCTCCCATATCAAACCTCTACCCTTCCTCTGCCATCCTTTGCCACATCCAGTATGGCGGCTGCCACTTCTGACGAGTTCTTGGAGTTGTGCATCTTGTGCTGGCTGCTGTCGGTGGAACGCGGCTGCAGGGTGGCCCGCCCCCGGAGGTATTTCAGGCCGCTACGCAGCTCCTTGCGAATGTTGTCGCTGGAGAGCACGTAGAGGATGGGGTTGATGGCGCTGTTTAAGGTGGACAGGCCCAAAGAGATAGTGTAAGGGGTGTATATGCTTTCCTCAAAGTTGCATGTCTTCTGCAGCTTGGGGATGTGGAAGGTGACTGCGCGCAGCAGCAGGATGATGTGGTACGGCGCGAAGCACACCAGGAAGAGGATAACCACGGCAATCGCCAAGTAGCGCACCCGCTCCTTCTGGCACGGCCGCAGCCCCGTGCTGGCCTGCACGCTGGCCAGGATGGCACGGTTGGTGACCACCAGCACGACCAGTGGGGCCAAGAAGCCAATGACGAAGCGTGCGTAGTTGAAACCCGTCACTGTGAGCGTGCTCTGGCCCGGCTCAAAGCATTTCTTCTCTACCACGTTGCCCTCCATCATGGTAAAAACTGGCACGTGGCCCATGAACACCACCAAGACGATTACCAAGGTAACCGCAACTGCCAGCTTCTGCTGGCGAAGGCCGCGCGACTCCACGGCGTAGACCACGGCCACATATCGGTCGCTGGAGACACAGCACAGCAGGAAGATGCTGATGTACATGTTGTTGAAGAAGAAGTAGCCCGTCACCTTGCAAGCCATTGAGCTCCAGCGCCACTGGTGGCCCATGTTCGCGTAGTCGGCCCACATGGGCAGGGTGCAGAGGTAGATGAGGTCGCACACGGACAGGCTCAACAGATAGATGCCCAGGACGTTTTTGCGGCGCACCTGGAGGAAGGTCAGGTAGACAGTAATGATATTGGCGGGCAGCCCAATAATCAGTACCACACTGTAAAGCACAACCAGGGGCACGCGGTCCTCAAAGTAGGTCAGGTTGCAGTTGGTGGCTGCCACGCTGATCTGAGTCATGGTCGTCTCATACATAGTGTCTGGAGGGTAGAGAGAGAGAGGGAAAGAGAGAAAAAGCGAGGTCACATTTCCTATTTTGGTATGCAGGTTGTGTGATATATTAAACCTTTGAATGTATGCAAACACAAATGAGGAAATCACAAGATTCACTCTATTTGCAGAGCATTTTCCCACAGACGTTTACATGTCATTCATATTGGTTGGATATCTCCGGAACAAATCATGCTTGAAGATGGCCTATTGGCCTAGTAAGCAAACTAACAAGGGCTTTTTAATTTTGATCGCAAAAGGCGTTTTTCTGGCTTGTTTCACAGCTTTCTGTTTTATAAAATTCTAGATCTACAGTATGCCCCTAATATGTAAGCCACATCCATTCCTTCTCGTGGTTTGTCTACTCTACAGCCACTGTAGTCTAATGTGATAGACTTTACCTTACTTACACACACATACAGAGACAGAAACATAATTACTCTGTATTCACAGAAAACCCCTTAGGGGCCACTAAAGGAAGAATGAGTGAGAGTGAGTTGCTCGAAGGACACAGAAGCTGAGTTATGTGCATAGTAGTTATGTGCATAGTGGTTATGTGCATCTGAGTTATGTGCATAGTAGTTATGTGCATAGTGGTTATGTGCATCTGAGTTATGTGCATAGTGCATACATGACTATGTGCGACTGTCCAAAAGCGGCAACATGGTTTAAAGTCAGCCCTCGGCTTTATGGAAATGTACATCTGATTTGTCAAGGCCCTTAGCATGTTGAGTCATTTGCATGTTAAAGCGCTTCATTGCTGAGAATCAATTAGCAAGCAACCAAAAACCACACGATAGACAAGTAATACCACAACTCCTAGTTGGTGTATCTCAACTGAAAACGACTTTGTTGACCTACCTTGATCTAGTCATCAACCTTGATGGTCATTGTTAGACCCATTTTGGTACATAAAGAAAATGTACAGTATAAAATATATTTTGGTTGATTTGTTATTGAATATAGAATTGTATGACAACTGTTTATTGTATGTACAGAAACCCAACTTTATGACTATTGTGACACCTAATGGCCTGTTGGACAGCATAAAGGGATTATGGGTAAAGATGGCCTCAGTATAATTGGAAGAAGTGTAGGAGGCCTATATGGAAGATGCCAAAGAGAAACAGCTTTCAACCGTGTAAACCATTGTTTTTTCAACCAAACCACCATGTTTTTTTTACATTCATGGCTTTACCTTTTTTTTTTTTTACATCGTTACCATCTTGGAACCTGTTAGAACACCCGGACTATATTGTTTGTTCTTCCATTTATCAGCCTGGAACTGTGTGACAACCCAGACAATTCTTTGTGAGTAATGAATATAATTTACCTGCAACAACTCTGAAGTCTCTCAATGGGAAAACACGTTGGAACCCACCCTGTAAAGGCGTCTATAGATATGTGTGGCGGAGTTGAGAGATGTGGCTTTCCCTATTACTTGTTCGTTTTGATATTGAGCTATCTGATACAAATGCTCTAAGACTTCTAGGTTGTATTGGTTGTATTGGTATGTTTTCATTGGTTGGCTTTAAACTAGGCTACACGTGCACGTGAGGTAGGTTACAGTATGCTATTTTGTGAACTATTCTGTCACCCATTTTAGATAAACCAAACTAAAAGGGGTCCCAGTCTAAGTTGGAGATGGATGATGTGGCTGTCATGAAATTTTGTCAGCCAGTGATTGTCAAGCAAATAACTGCCGGTCTCATGATAATTGACCGTTAATTAACATAAACACATTTAGCATCTCCTGGCTTCCACACATAGCCTACAAGCCACTGATGTAGACCTTTCGAACATCTGCATTTTAAGAATTATAATAAATCAATTTAATATAGCCTGCACCATCACAATAAATCCAATGTTTATTTTAGAAAGGTCTAAAGAAACACGATATGAAGAAAATGTAGTCTATTTCAGAAGAACAGAATAGCATACTCTGAGTTCTCCTTATGTTAGGCCCTTATCTGGCTATGCCACATGGCTGTGGGCTATGCTAACTAATTTAGCAGACAAGATTTTCGGAGAATTCCATGGCATTATTATTATTGGGCACCCGGGTGGCACAGTGGTCTAAGGCATTGCATCTCAGTGCAAGAGGCATTACTGGTTCGAATCCAGGCTGCATCACATCTGGTCGTGATTGGGAGTCCCATAGGGCGGTGCACAATTGGCCAGGGTAGGCCGTCATTGTAAATAAGAATTTGTTCTTAACTGACTTGCCTAGTTAAATAAAAGGTAAGATATACAATTATTTTATATTATTAAAAATACAACTGAACAAAGCTGAATTAAATAGAAAGGATATTTTCTCCAAACGATTTCTGAGGTGGGTGCGCACATGCGTCTATTCTGTGTTGAGCGGTTAACAAAGAAACAGGCCCTCCTATATGCTTAATTTAGAGTTATTTATGTAACTTTAGTTGTGATACAAACGATGGGCTATATGTTTTGATTTTTAATTAATTCTAATGCTGCATGATGTGACTTATGATGATTTGAAAAAAGTTGCATGAAAAGCATGAGCTCTGATTTGTTTCTTGCACAGGCTGCACACACTTCATAAGCCCCTTGTGTTCAGTGTCGGTTTTATTGAATATCTTGGTATGGCACAAGGTCGGTATGAACGTATGACAATCTGGATACCGCCCAAGCCTAACTGCTGCACCAACTGTGTATATTCCTCGTGACCGAAAACTATCAGACTTCAGTGGGGCCTCTTGGGAGCAGACGGTTGAGGAATGGCTAGCCCTGGTGAAGTTGAGCTTACGGGTCTCCTGTGTGCCGGTAAGTGATTGGGCGGAGCTAATCAGGCAGCACCTGAAAGGAGAGGCCAGTGAAACGGTGAAGCTGATGTTAGAGGATGAAGAGGATGTTGCCGGCATCTATGCAGTACTTTTGGACATGTACGGGGGTAAGGTTCGTCTGGGGACCTTGTTTAAGGAGTTGTATGGGAAGACGCAAGGAGCTGATGAGACCATTCGGGCCTATGCATATGACCTGCAGACAAAGTTGGACAGAGTGCTAAAAAAAGATCCCAACTGTGTTACAGAGCCGGAAGAAATACTCAAGAAACAGCTGATGTTGGAATTCAGTGAGGATGGCCTTCGTCGGGAGATGAAGATGGTCCTAAAGGAGAAAAAATTGCCCTTCATTGATATGATTAATGTTGCCATCACCTGGTAAGAGGAGGAAAAACACCCCCCAACCCCAGCCAAGAACAGCAACAAATCACGAGGCACGGTGAGTGAGGCTGCGGCGGCTACGCCGTCATCTTCTGTAGCTTTAGAGGGCCTCCAAGACACAAATCAGAAGATAGCTTCCTTAGCAGGAAGAACTGGTTCAGGACATTTGCCAGGCCAGGAGAGACCGAACCCCCCAAGAGGAACAGGCCCCAGGGAGGAGGAACACCAGACCTCCATTGATGGACAACGATGAACGATTCACAGTGCATTCGTAAAGTATTCAGACCCCTTGACTTTTTCCACATTTTCTTAAGTTATAGCCTTATTTTAAAATTGATCAAATATTTTTTTCCCCTCATCAATCTACACACAATACCCCATAATGACAAAGCGAAAACAGGTTTTTAGATTTAAAAAAAGAAAAAGAAAAGAAAATACCGTATTTAGATAAGTATTCAGACCCTTTGCTATGAGACTCGAAATTGAGCTCAGGTGAATCCTGTTTCCATTGATCATCCTTGAGATGTTTCTACTACTTGATTGGAGTCCACCTGTGGTAAATTCAATTGATTGGACATTATTTGGAAAGGCACATACCTGTCTATATACGGCCCCACAGTTATAAGGTCCCACAGTCATAAGGTCCCACAGAAACAAGATTCTCTGGTCTGATGAAACCAAGATCGAACTCTTGGGCCTGAATGCCAAGTGTCACGTCTGGAGGAAACCTGGCACCATCCCTACGGTGACGCATGGTGGTGGCAGAATCATGCTGTGGGGATGTTTTTCAGTGGCAGGGACTGGGAGACTAGTCAGGATCGAGGGAAAGATGAACGGAGCAAAGTACAGAGAGATCCTTGATTAAAATCTGCTCCAGACCACTCAGGAACTCAGAGTGGGGCGAAGATTCACCTTCAACAGGACAACGACCCTAAGCACACAGCCAAGACAATACAGGAGTGACTTCGTGGACATGTCATTGAATGTCCTTGAGTGCCCCAACCAGAGCCCGGACTTGAACCAGATCAAACATCTTTGGAAGACCTGAAAATATCTGTGCAGCGTCACTCCCCATCCAACCTGACAGAGCTTGAGAGGATCTGCAGAGAAGAATGGGAGAAACTCCCCAAATACAGGTGTTCCAAGCTTCTAGCATCATACCCAAGAATCGAGGCTGTAATAGCTGCCAAAGGTGCATTAACATAGTACTGAGTAAAGGGTCTGAATACTTGTGTAAATGTGATATTTCAGTTTTTATTTTTAATACATTTGCAAAGATTTCTAAAAACCTATTTTTGCTTTGTCATTATGGGGTATTGTGTGTAGATTGATGAGGGAAAAAATTATTTAATACATTTTAGAATAAGGCTGTAACGTAACAAAATGTGGGAAAAGTCAAAGGGTCTGAATACTTTCCGAATGCACTGTATTTGGTACACGTGCGGACAGCCGGGGCATACTAGCCATTACTGCACATGGTGCAGGGGTTTCAAGGGGGGTCTACTGGTATAACCATGCCAGTCTTGGTCCAACTAATAGACATTGATAGCCAGGGTGGAAGGAACGTATCAACCATCTGCAGTCAGTTAGACTGTGAAAGACCTTGAAAGCTTTTGGTAGCTGCCTGATAGTGGAGGTGAAAATTGCTGGAGTTAAGACTAAATGTTTGCTTGATACTGGGTCAGAGGTCACCACCATTGCCAAGACACACTTTTAAAAAGCACTTTGGAGTTGATCTAGCTATCTGGTGATCTAGAACTGTCGTGTGCAAGGTGGGTGCGTTTTACAGCCACCAAAGGGCTGGATATTCCTGTTTTTGGCTGTCTGGAGACAGACATGAAGTGCATGGGAAGAAAACTACATGGGAAGTGTGTCTTCTTCTTGAAGCATCCTCCGTCAGAGAGTAGGGAACCACAAGAAGTGCCCGGCATCATGGGAATGAATGTCATGTGGGACCTTCAAGGACTACTCTTCACCAACCAGGAAGTTGTGACAAAGTGGGACCGCCACCGACTCTGGAGAGGAAGCCCCGCTGAAGCGTGTCAGGGCGAACATTGGGAGGCAGACCAGTTATGTGGTTCCAACAAAGGTCGTGGGAAGAAGGAAGATCACCGTCCCTCTGTAGAGTGAGAAGATCGTGCACAAAAAAAGAAATTGGTCGACCCTCATGATTCCATGTGGGTCTTGCAGTCGGACAGTCAACGGGATGGCCCAGCAAGA
Source organism: Salvelinus alpinus (assembly GCF_045679555.1). Classification (NCBI taxonomy): domain Eukaryota; kingdom Metazoa; phylum Chordata; class Actinopteri; order Salmoniformes; family Salmonidae; genus Salvelinus; species Salvelinus alpinus. Next base: position 35,810,755 of record NC_092112.1, on the reverse strand, counting down.
GTGCTGCAAGCTGCAGTAGACAAATCTGTTGAGGTCGGGGGGAAAAGGCAACTATTCCGGAGGGGAAAGGCTGCAGGTATAAAGAGACGGCATTGGGAGGGTCCCCGGCGGTCTCAGAGGAGCTCGAGGGGTACATTGCCTAGGTACTCAGACTTGGCAGGGTTTTGCAGAGGGTAATGTGGTGGAGTTGAGAGATGTGAACATTTCATGGCTATGATTGCTACGGGGCGATAGTCATTTAGATAGGTTACCCTGGCGTTCATGGGCACAGGGACTATGGTGGTCTGCTCAAAACATATAAGTATTACAGACTGGGTCAGGGAGAGGTTGAAAATGTCAGTGAAGACACTTGCCAACTGGTCAGCGTATGCTCTGAGTATGTGTTCTGGTAATCCGTCTGGCCCTGCTTCCTTGTGAATGTTAACCTGTTTAAAAGTCTTATTTACATCGGCTACGGAGAGCGTGATCACACAGTCGTCCGGAACAGTTGGTGCTCTCATGCATAGTTCTGTGTTGCTAGCCTCGAAGCGTACTTAGAAGGTACACGTATTTTGCTTGTCTGGTAGGCTCATTCCATTGGATAGCTCGCGGCTGGTTTTCCTTTTGTAATCCGTGATAGTTTGCAAACCCTGCCACATCCGACGAGCATCAGAGCTGGTGTAGTAGGATTCGATCTTGGTCTTGTATTGACGGTTCGTTGGAGGGCGTAGCAGGATTTCTTATAAGGGTCTGGATTAGTGTCCCGCTCATTGAAAGCGGCAGCGTTAGCCTTTAGCTCAGTGCGGATGTTGCCTGTAATCCATGGCTTCTGGTTGGGATATGTATGTTTGGTCAATGTGGGGACAACGTCGTCGATGCACTTATTAATGAAACCAGTGACTGATGTGCTAAACTCTTCAATGCCATCGGATGAATCTCAGAACATTTTCCTGTCTGGTCTAGCGAAACAGTCGTGTAGTGTAGCATCCGCTTCATCAGACCACATAAAGTCACCGGCCACTAGGAGCGTCGCCTCTTGGTGAGCATTTATTTAGTTTTTGCTTATGGCCCTATACAGCTCGTTGAGTGCGGTCTTAGTGCCAGCATCAGTTTGTGGTGGTAAATACTAAATACTACAAAAAATATACATAAAAAGTACCTTGGTAAATAGTGTGGTCTACAGCTTATCATGAGGTATTCTAACTCAGGTGAGCAGAACCGAGACTTCCTTAATATTAGAGAGTGACTTGTGTAATTCTATACAGTGTAATTGTTGAGTGACTTGTGTCAAAGCAGTTAGATAATTAAACTGCACTCTAAGCAGTTAAACTGCACTCTAAGGCAAAGACTCAGCCAAAGAGTGTGTTACATCTTGCTTTTGTCTTTTTAACTGAAAAAGATTTAACCCTGCAGCTATACAGTTGACTCAGTCCCTGTGATGTGCAGAGGAGAAATTAACAAATTGGACCAGCCCAGTCTTTACTTGACCAAAAAATACTTCTGAAATGAGTGTGGGTCAAGAAGCCTTGTTAAACCAATTACATTTTTACAAGAGCAACACTTTCCTGTGTGGCAGAGCAGACTTTTTACCCTATGGCTGTTCAAGATGGATGCTTAAATAATAAATTGTTTATTTCCCAGTTACATTTGTGACTCGTTTCAGGAAATTAGGTGTATGTCGCACGTCACTACTTCACAGGACAGGCATTTGACTTTAACATACTTTTATTTTTATCAAGATGTGTTTTTTGGCAGAAATGCCTTCTGGAACATGTGAACTTTCATGTGCCTTAATAACAAACTTGTATTGCCATCTGTAAATACGAATAAAATTGTTAAATTACGAGCCTTGTTGGTTTAACTACAGAAAAAGACAAGAACCTTCCTGCTAGCTCTGCCCGATGGAAGCTGCCGTTTGATTGCAAATATGCAGAGGGAGTTGAAAATAGAACACACAGAAAGCTGTTGTATAAAACACCTGTCTCCGGATTACATCGTCAAACTAAGGGCAACCATGGCATCCGTGACAGAGAGGGAGAAGCGTTCATCCATGTACAGTGGGTATAGAAAGTCACCACCCCCTTTCAAAATGTTCACCTTTTGTTGCCTTTGAGCCTGAAATGAAAACACAACATTTGACATTTTCAGAATTTATTTACACACAGTAACCCACAATATCCAAGTGGAGAAAAAAAGATCTTTAAATGTATTAAAAGTAAAACAGTAAAATACCCTACTTGAATAAGAATTAGAATTGCAATTTCAAACTTTCTGAGGTATAACCAAACACTTTCCAGATCACAAATCAAGCTAATTTACTTCCATCTGTGATCAATTGTAGTGACTTTGATTAGTTCAAAATAAAAGCAGTTGTTCATAGAGGACTCCACTGCTTAGTGGTGCAATTCAAAGCAAAGAATCCACTACGGGCGGAAAGGTACTTTCAAAAGATCTACGAGATAAAGTTGTGGAAAGGCACAAGTCAGGGGATGGATATAAAACGATTTAAAAGGCTTTGTCTATCCCTCGGAGCACTGTTAAGACCATTTTTAAGAAGTGGGAGGCATATGGCACAACCCAGACCCTGCATAGTTCAGGCTGTCCCTCCAAACTGGATGACCGGGCAAGGAGGAGACTGATCACAGAGGCTACCAAGAAGCCAATAGAGACTTTGAAGGAGCTTCAGGCCTTTATGGCAAAGACTGGTCAACGTGTGTATGTGACCACAATATCACAAGCGCTCCACAAATCTGGCCTCTATGGGAGGGTGGCAAGAAAAAAAACAGTCCTCAAAAAAAGCCACATCAAGTCTCGTTTGTTGTAGATTGTAGATTCCAAGGCTAAGTGGCAAAAGGTGCTGTGGTCAGATGAGACCAAAATTGAACTTTTTGGCCTGAAAGCAAAACGATATGTCTGGCAAAAACCCAATAAATCTTCCCACTCAAAGAACACCATGCCAACAGTACAGCACGGCGGTGGCAGCATCCTGTTGTGGCGGTGTTTCTCTTCAGCAGGGACTGGAACACTTGTCAGGATAGAAAGGAAAATGTACAGTGCAAAATACCGACAGATTCTTGAGGAGAACCTGCAGCCCTCTGACAGGAAGTTAAAAATGGGAAGATGGTTCACGTTTCAACATGACAATGAAACAAAGCACACTGCCAAAGCAACCGTACAGTGGCTGAAGGAAATTAAGGTGAAAGTCCTTGAGTGGCCTAGTCAGAGCCCTGACCTAAATCCTATTGAGAATCTGTGGAAGAACTTGAAGAGTGCAGTCCATGAGCGGTCACCATGCAATTTGACTGAGCTTAAACAATTCTGCAAAGAAGAATGGGCAAATATTGCACAGTCTAGGTCTGCAAAGTTAGTAGAGACGTATTCAAAGAGACTCATGGCTGTAATTCAAGCAAAAGGTGATTCCATCAAGTATTAACTCTGGGGGGTGTTCACCTATCCAAATAGGGTATTTTACTGTTTATTAGAGAGTTTTTTTGAAAATGTTTTTCACTTGGATATTGTAGGTTGTAGGTTATCCATGTGTAAATAAAGTCTGATTTGATGTGTTTTCATTTCAGGCTGTAAGGCAACAAAACATTTTTAAAGGGGGTGTTCACTTCACTGACATTTTCAACCTCTCCCTGACCGAGTCTGTAATACCAACATGTTTCAAGCAGACCACCATAGTGCCTGTGCCCAAGAACACGAAGGTAACCTGCCTAAATGACTACCGACCCGTAGCACTCACGTCTGTAGTCATGAAGTGCTTTTAAAGGCTGGTCATGGCTCACCTCAACACCATTATCCCAGAAACCCTAGACCCACTTTAATTTGCATACCGCCCCAACAGATCCACAGATGATGCAATCTCTATTGCACTCCACACTGCCCTTTCCCACCTGGACAAAAGGAACACCTATGTGAGAATGCTGTTCATTAACTACAGCTCAGCGTTCAACATCATAGTGCCCTCAAAGCTCATCAATAAGCTAAGGACCCTGGGACTAAACACCTCCCTCTGCGACTGGATCCTGGACTTCCTGACGGGCCGCACGGGTGGTAAGGGTAGGTAACAACACATCCGCCGCGCTGATCCTCAACACTGGGGCCCCTCAGGAGTGCGTGCTCAGTCCCCTCTTGTACTGTTCACTCATGCCTGCACGGCCAGGCACGACTCCAACACCATCATTAAGTTTGCCGATGACACAACAGTGGTAGACTTGATCATCGACAACGACTAGGCAGCCTATAGGAAGGAGATCAGAGACCTGGCCGTGTGATGCCAGGACAACAACCTCTCCCTCAATGTGATCAAAACAAAGGAGAAGATTGTGGACTACAGGAAAAAGAGGACCGAGCACGCCCACATTCTCATCGATGGGGCTGCAGTGGAGCAGGTTGAGAGCTTCAAGTTCCTTGGTGTCCACATCACCAACAAACTAACATGGTCCAAGCACACCAAGACAGTCGTGAAGAGGGCACGACAAAACCTATTCCCCCTCAAGAAACTGAAAAGATTTGGCATGGGTCCTCAGATCCTAAAAAGGTTCTACAGCTGCACCATCGAGAGCATCCTGACTGGTTACATCACTGCCTGGTATGGCAACTGCTCGGCCTCCGACCGCAAGGCACTACAAAGGGTGGTGTGAACGGCCCAGTACATCACTGGGGCCAAGCTTCCTGCCATCCAGGACCTCTATACCAGGCGGTGTCAGAGGAAGGCCCTAAAAATTGTCAAAGACTCCAGCCACCCTAGTCATAGACTGTTCTCTCTGGTACCGCACGGCAAGTGGTACCGGAGCGCCAAGTCTAGATCCAAGAGGCTTCTAAACAGCTTCTACCCCCAAGCCATAAGACACCTAATCAAATGGCTACCCAGACTATTTGCATAGCCCCCCCACACTCTCCCCCTCTTTTACACCGCTGCTACTCTCTGCTGTTATTATCTATGCATAGTCACTTAACTCTACCTTCATGTACATATTACCTCAAGTGTCACCGCACATTGACTCCGTACCGGTACCCCCCATGTATATAGTCTCGCTATTGTTATTTTACTACTGCTCTTTAATTACTTGGTACTTTTATTTCTTATTCTTATCCATACTTTTTTCAACTGCATTGTTGGTTAGGGGCTCGTAAGTAAGCATTTCACTGTAAGGTCTACTACACCTGTTGTATTCGGCGCATGTGACCAATAAAATTTGATTTGATTTTGATTTGAATGTGTGTAGACAAAGAAGAGCTCTCCAGTAGGTGCACCAAAATATTCAAGGGCCATTTTCTCAAAAGTGGGGTTACAAGTTCATCAACTTTCAAAGCATAATTACTTTCCCATTGTTCCTTAACTGTAGTGTATGATATACAATTTTCTAGCTCTGAGTCTCTACTTTTATCCAATGTAAATTTCAAATTTTGCTACATAAGACCGAATCAAGCTGGTCGGTCACATTTATGATGAGAGGGGTGAATGAATGGATCACTAGAGCACTGGGAAAATCAACCTGGTCTCAGAGCATTCCGTATTATTCTGTACGTAAATCTGAGACACTCCATTTAATATGATATGTTATGTTTCGTATGGTATGTATTAATTTTTGGATGTCCACCACCCATTTGGTATGATATGTTACAATTAAATGCTGTAGTATAGTGTTACAAATTAGGGTTAGGAGAAGGGTTAGCTAACATGCTAAGTAGTTGCAAAGTAGCCAAAAAATAGTAAGTAGTTGAAAAATTATCAGTGATGAGATTGGAACTCGAAACTCCCTAATTTGAGTATCTCGGATTTACATTTACTATGTTACGTCTACTATGTTCGTCTAGTCTATGAAACCAGGTTGGGAAAATAGGCATCAGGGAACTGCTGCCTGACAAACGAGACTAGGAGATAGGCTATATAAAACAAATGCAAATTTGAATCATTAATGCATAGTAATACAAGTAACCTACGCATTTAGCATGGCATTTACGATTCAGAATGTATAAATCATAGCCCAGAAGCTGTAGCTTCTACAGAACCATGGGCCAGCACACTGGTTCAGTAAGTGCATAGCCTACATATATATATATTGGACCGTTTTCTCTGAAACTGAGTTTGTGTGCTGAAAGGAAATCTACCACCCGACTAGACACTTTTGATCGATATTGAAAGAGGGGCTGGCTCCTCCGCCTGCTGTAAGGCTTTGTCTTCATTGTGTCACATGTCCTCTTTCCTGACACACATTTATGTTAAGGATGAACACGATGACTTTAGGAGAAAATAAAACCTTTGCTCTATGTGTCGCCTGCCATTAGTGACGGTAGCGCACATTCATTTCACCCCCGTTAATCTCGGTGCTCCGGGGATTTTTGAGGAGGCGCTTCTTTCAACTCACTTGACAGTTTGTATGGGAGACCTAAGTGGGTCGTGTTGTGCTACACTATCTTGTTATTATGTCTAGGCTAGCGTAGCCTACCTGATGGCACACACAATATTCTGAGAATAAGGTTGAGATATAACCGGCTGAGCGTGCGTGAGCGCTCGTGCGACAGATTTAATCACATAAATTGACATAAACAACATGCACTGCAAGGTTCCTACAACAACCTGACTGATTTAAAATATTTTACCATTTAAACAATTCATTAAATATTGATCATCTCGTTGTTTACAAAAAAAAATGTATGCAACATTTAACTACCCACTGAGTCGAACATGGTGGCAAGGTGAACAGCTATGCTTTGCTTATTGAACACTTAATAATGCATAGCCGTCTGGAATGATTAATCACAGTTGCTTTGAAATATTATTATAATAAAATATAAATAACAAATAACCAACAATAAACTCACAATTTTCTTTCATGTCCTTACGCCAATGTAGGCTACAATAACAGCAAACTACCAGTAACTGAGGTGACCTATAAATGTATCTACATTTCCCCGCATGATCCTTGAAGACAAAAAAAACATTTTTAGAGTTTTTCTCATTAGTCGATCACCAAAATACAAAACTACACTTCCAATCACGGCACGATAGACCATAAAACTGAACTGATAACTAAGTCGCAAATAATAATATCAGTCAGAACGTAATATCCAGAAGTGCACGCTGCATGATAGCTCTGGATCAGGGCGGTTAGTGCGTATCCTTTCACTACAGAGGAAGGCGCATTAAGGACCTGGACCAGAGCTAACTGCTACCTAAATCAATAATTTCTTAAAAGTTACAATTATCTCAATCACACATTTCAACATTTGTCAGAGAAACTCACCGTTTTCCTGTAACATCTCTCGAAATCCGTAAACAGTCTTCATCCATTACTGCCTGAAAGAGAGCATGCTTCTTCCACCTTTGTCATACATTCTACATTCATAAGCATACTGTTAAAGTGCTGTTTAAACATCCGCTACGATAGTAGTACGTGCGCAGGGGAAGATCCCGGCGCTCTGAAATGTCACGTGGTTTGAATATAGTAATACCACAAGTGACAAATCATTGATGTATTGCTCCAGTGTACTCTTACCACCTTAAAAAATATATTGCACTGACTTCTTGAAAAAGACACACATGAGCACGAGAGTTTTTTTTATATATATAAAAAATACTTTTAAAAAATGTAATCTGTTGGTGATTCATTTACTAAGTCTTCTGTGTAAAAACAGAAGGGAATGCAATGAGTAAGCCAGCACGGTCATAATTTGCAACAATGCTAACATTTAGCCAAGGCCATGACATTGAGTAATTCCATAGCCTTTATGCTATAGCAATGATTAGTGGGAAAGCTGCTAGGGATGTTCTGAATTTACTCCACTCCCGAGCCAAAAGCCACCTAAAATTGCACAAAACGTGGCCAAAAACAAGACCACCCTGAGCCATGTTTTCAAAACCTAAACTCTAGAGAAACTGAAAGAATAAAAGGCGAAAGAAAGACTTCTGTGTTGGTCATTACTGAGATGTGGTTTAGGAAGAGTGTTTTGAATACTGACGTTAACCTTTCTGGTTATAACCTTTTTCGGCAAGACAGACCTTCCAAAGTTGGGGGTGGCAATCTTTACCAAGGATCACCTTCAGTGCTCGGTTGTCTCCACCAAGTCTATCCCCAAACAATTTGATTTTCTGGTAAGCGTTAAACTTTCAAATAGCTCTTTGTTGACTGTCGCTGGGTGTTATCGTCCTCCATCAGCACTGACCTGTACCCTACCTGCCCTAAGCTCTCTCCTAGCCCCTTACACTAAATCTGAATTTGTCCTGCTAGGTGACCTAAACTGGGACATGCTTAAACCACCTGACCAAGTCCTAAAGCAATGGGACTCCCTAAATCTTTCTCAGATTATTACCAATTCCACAAGGCATGACTTCAAACACCCAGAAAACACCCAGGTTACTCTTTTTCATGGTATCCTCACAAATATTCCTGATAGGTATCAGTCTGGTGTTTTCTGTAATGACCTTAATGATCACTGTTTTACAGCCTGTGTTTGTAATGGCTGTTCAGTCAAACGACCGGTCCTGATTTGTCATAGACGCTTGCTAAAAAAAAATTATGAGCAAGCTGTAAAATGTTTGATATTTTCAGTGGTATTGTAAACACACCCCCATAAATAAGATGAGAATTAAAAACAGGTTCAGCCCTTGGTTTGACCGTGATCTTGCAGAGTTACTCCACCTCAAGAATTGCATTTGGCGAAAGCCTCGGCACACGCATACTCAGGCTGACTAGCCCTCGGTCAGGCAAATGAGAAATAAGTGCACTCAGGCTATCCAGAAGGCCAAAGTTAGTTACTTTAAGGAGCAGTTCTCTCTCTGTGGGTCTAATCCCAAGAAGTTCTGGAAAACGGTTAAAGACCTGGAGAATAAACCCTCCTCACAGCTGCCCATGTCCCTTAATGTTGATGATGTGGTTGTTACTGACAAGAAGCACATGGCTGAGCTCTTTAATCACCACTTCATTAAGTCAGGATTCCTATTTGACTCAGCCATGCCTCCTTGCCCGTCCAACATTTCCTCATCTCCCACCCCTTCTAATGTGACTATCCCTGATGCTTCTCCCTCTTTCCCCCCTGCCCCGCTACAAAGTTTCTCCCTGCAGGCAGTCACTGAGTCCGAGGTGCTAAAGGAGCTCCTTAAACTTGACCCCAAAAAAACATCTGGGTCAGATGGTTTAGACCCTTTCTTCTTTAAAGTTGCTGCCCCTACCATCGCCAAGCCTATCTTCAACCTTTTTAACCTGTCTCTCCTTTCTGGGGAAATTCCCATTGCTTGGAAGGCAGCCACAGTTCATCCTTTATTTAAAGGGGGAGATCAAGCTGATCCTAACTGTTATAGGCCTATTTCTATTTTACCCTGTTTATCAAAAGTGTTGGAAAACTAGTCAATAATCAACTGACTAGCTTTCTTGATGTCTATATTATTCTCTCGGATTTTCAATCTGGTTTCTGCTCAGGTTATGGATGTGTCACTGCAACCTTTAAGGTCCTCACTGATGTCACCATTGCCCTTGATTCTAAGCATTATTGTGCTGCTATTTTTATTGACTTGGTCAAAGCTTTTGATACGGTAGACCATTCCATTCTTGTGGGCCGGCTAAGGAATATTGGTGTCTCTGAGGGGTCTTTGGCCTGGTTTCCTAACTACCTCTCTCAAAGAGGGCAGTATATAAAGTCAGAAAATCTGATGTCTCAGCCACTGCCTGTCACCAACGGAGCACCCCAAGGCTCGATCCTAGGCCTGTCAATTTACATCAACAACATAGCTCAGGCAGTAGGAAGCTCTCTCATCCATTTATATGCAGATAAGTCTCATACTCAGCTGGCCCCTACCCGGATTTTGTGTTAAATGCTCTACAACAAAGCTTTCTTAGTGTTCAACAAGCTTTCTCTATCTTTAACCTTGTTCTGAACACCTCCAAAACAAAGGTAATGTGGTTTGGTAAGAAGAATGCCCTTCTTCCCACAGGTGTTATTGCTACCTTTGAGGGTTTAGAGCTTGAGGTAGTCACCTCATACAAGTACTTGGGAGTATGGCTAGATGGTGCACTGTCCTTCTCTCAGCACATATCAAAGCTGCAGGCTAAAGTTAAATCTAGACTTGGTTTTCTCTATCGTAATCACTCCTCTTTCACCCCAGCTGGCAAACTAATCCTGATTCAGATGACCATCCTACCCATGCTAGATTACCGAGACGTAATTTATAGATCGGCAGGTAAGGGTGCTCTCGAGCGGCTAGATATTCTTTACCATTCAGCCATCAGATGTGCCACCAATGCTCCTTATAGGACACATCACTGCACTCTTTCCTCCTCTGTAAACTGGTCATCTCTGTATACCCGTCACAAGACCCACTGGTTGATGCTTATTTATAAAATTTGAATTTGTTCTTAACTGACTTGCCTAGTTAAATAAAAAAAATATTAAAACTTCATTAATATCAATATAATCATGAGGATATCGGAATCCAAATCCCCCTAAAAAAGGGGAACTTCAGGCGAGGTGATAGTTTCAGGGGTGTAGTAGTCATATTTTAGAACCATAGCTTTCTTCTCTCTCATCTTCCCTCTGGACAGGGGAGACCTGGGTTGTATTCACTAGAAATAAACTGACCAAAATGGGGAGGGACTGCCTAAACTTGTCCAAAAATAAGCTAATTTTCATTGCAAAATGTTTTGCTACGGTGATCACTAATAAATACGACCCAGGGACAGGATGTCAGGAATCTCAGGGTGGGCTTCGAAACACTTATTTACGTTTCAAAAAGTTTGAAAAAGGTTTTTGTTGCATGCCCTACTGAACACGACCCAGCTTCCCTTTGCCCTTGTTGACCCGAAACCGTGGGTGTGGAACTTCCCTGGGAAATTTTGTAGATCTGAGATAACTGGATAGATGTGAAGAACTATGACCAAATTCTAACCCATTTGGGGAAAAGATGGAGCTAGTACTAAATTGCAATTGCCTATCTATACTTATCAAATTCTTTCAGTTGAACACAATTGCCTAGGGGGAAGCGGTGAGCCTAAGGGTTCTTGACAGGGCTGTACATCAGTGGTTTCAAACCTGTTGTTACTTCAGAATTTTCTGGTGACCTACAGCAGTGTCCCAAACTCGGCGCTGGGGCCCCCCCTGGGTGCACGTTTAGTTTTTTGCCCTAGCACTACACAGATGATTCAAATAATCAACTCATCATCAAGCTTTAATTATGGGGCGGCAGGTATCCTAATGGTTAGAGCATTGGGCCAGTAACCGAAAGGTTGCTGGATCGAATCCCCGAGCTGACAAGGTAAAAATATTTTGTTCTGCCCCTGAACAAGGCAGTTAACCCACTATTCCCCGGTAGGCTGTCATTGTAAATAAGAATATGTTCTTAACTGACTTGCCTAGTTAAATAAAAGGTTAATATTTAAAACATTTACATTTGAATCAGCTGTGGACCGAGTTTGGGAAACCCTGAGCTACAGTATCAGATAAACAAAACCACGTCTCTGGCATTAAAGGGAAGAAGAAAAGTTTCTGATGACATCATCTGGTGTGCATCATGTGATTTGTTTAAAATGAGCTTTTTTGTTTAAAATCACATGATGCACACTAGACGTCATCAGTGGTTGTGTTCCCCTGCGTTGCATGCATCAACCAATGTCATGTCATTGACAGTGTCGTCGGGCACCAGATTCATACCCTTAAACTTATTCCACATTTTGTTATGCTACGGCCCAAATTCAAAATTGATTAAAAAAAATTCTCTCTCACCCATCTAGACACAATACCCTATAATGAAAAAGTGAAAACATGTTTTTAGACATTTTTGAAATGCAGATATTTCATTTACATAAGTATTAACACCCCCGAGTCAATACATATTAGAATCACCTATGGCAGATATTACAGCTGTGAGTCTTTCTGGGTACGCCTCTAAGAGCTTTGCACATCTGGATTGTACAATATTTGCCCATTATTCTTCTCAAAATGATTCAAGCCCTGTCAAAGTTGGTTGTTGATCATTGCTGGACAACCATTTAAATCTTGCCATAGATTTTCAAGCAGATTTCAGTTTTTTTTTTTTTTTTATCTGCCATTCACTGTCTTCTTGGTAGGAAACTCCAATGTAGATTTGGCCTTGGGTTTTAGGTTATTGTCCTGCTGAAAGGTGAATTCAGATCCTAGTGTCTGGTGGAAAGCAAACTGAACCAGGTTTTCCTTGAGGATTTTGCTTGTGCTTAACTCCCTTCAGTTATGTTTTTATCTTGAAAAAACAGTCCTTAACGATTACAAGCATACCCATAACATGATGCAGCCACCACTATGCTTGAAAATATGGACAGTAGTATCCAGTAATGTATTGGATTTGCCCCAAACATAACACTTTGTATTCAGGATAAAAAGTTAATTACTTTGGAGTATTACTTTTGTGCCTTGTTTAAAACAGGATGCATGTTTTGGAATCATTTTTATACTGTACAGGCTCCCTTCTTTTCACTCTGCCAATTATGTTAGTATTGTGGGGTGACTACAATGTTATTGATCCAACCTCAGTATTCTCCTATCACAGCTATTAAACTCTGTAACTGTTTTAAAGTCACCATTGGCCTCATGGTGAAATCCCTGAGTGGTTTCCTTCCTCTCCGGCAACTGAGTTAGGAAAGACAACTTTATCTTTGTAGTGACTGGGTGTATTGATACACATTCCAAAGTGTAATTAATAACTTCACCATGCTCAAAGGGATATTCAATGTCTGCTTTTCAAAATTGTACCCATCTACCAATAGATGCCCTTCTTTGCGAGGCATTGGATAACCTCCCTGGTCTTTGTGGTTGAATCTGTGTTTGAAATTCACTTCTTGACTGAGGGATCTTACAGATAATTGTACAGTTGAAGTCGGAAGTTTACATACACTTAGGTTGGAGTCATTAAAAATATTTTTTCAACCACTCCACAAATTTATTGTTAAAAGTTTTGTTTTGGCAAGTCGGTTAGGACATCTACTTTGTGCATGACACAAGTAATTTTCTCCAACAATTGTTTACAGACAGATTATTGCACTTATAATTCACTGTATCACAATTCCAGGGGGTCAGAAGTTTACATACAGTAAGTTGACTGTGCCTTTAAACAGCTTGGAAAATTCCAGAAAATTATGTCATGGCTTTAGAGGCTTATGATAGGCTAATTGACATCATTTGAGTCAATTGGAGGTGTACCTGTGGATGTATTTCAAGGCCTACCTTCAAACTCAATGCCTCTTTGCTTGACATCATGGGAAAATCAAAAGGATTCAGCCAAGACCTCAGAAAAAAATTGTAGACCTCCACAAGTCAGGAGGAAACATGTACAAAAGTATCTATATCCACAGTAAAACGAGTCCTATATCGACATAACCTGAAAGGCCGCTCAGCAAGGAAGAAGCCACTGCTCCAAAACCGCCATAACAAAGCCAGACTACGGTTTGTAACTGTACATGGGGACAAAGACTTTCTGGAGAAATGTCCTCTGAACTGATGAAACAAAAATAGAACTGTTTGGCCATAATGACAAACGTTATGTTTGGAGGAAAAAGGGGGAGGCTTGCAAGCCGAAGAACACCATCCCAACCGTGAAGCACAGGGGGGCAGCATCATGTTGTGGGGGTGCTTTGCTGCAGGAGGGACTGGTGCACTTCACAAAATAGATGGCATCATGAGGATGGAAAATTATGTTGATGTATTGAAGCAACATCTCAAGACATCAGTCAGGAAGTTAAAGCTTGGTTGCAAATGGGTCTTCCAAATGGACAATGTCCCCAATCATACTTCCAAAGTTGTGGCAAAATGGCTTAAGGACAACAAAGTCAAGTTATTGGAGTGGCCATCACAAAGCACTGACCTCAATCCCATAGAACATTTGTGGGCAGAACTGAAAATGCGTGTGCGAGCAAGGAGGCCTACAAACCTTACGCAGTTACACTAGCTCTGTCAGGAGGAATGGGCCAAAATTCACCCAACTTATTGTGGGAAGCTTGTGGAAGGCTACCCAAAACGTTTGACCCAAGTTAAACAATTTAATGGCAATGCTACCAAATACTAATTGAGTGTATGTAAACTTCTGACCCACTGGGAATGTGATGAAAGAAATAAAAGCTGAAATGAATCATTCTCTCTACTATTATTCTGACATTTCACATTCTTAAAATAAAGTGGTGATCCTAACTGACCTAAGACAGGGAATTTTTACGAGGATTAAATGTCAGGAATTGTGAAAAACTGAGTTTAAATGTATTTGGCTAAGGTGTATGAAAACTTCCAATTTCAGCTGTATGTGTGGGGTAAAAAAAAAAAGCACCACCCCCATACTCATAGAATTGACTCAAAATGAATGTTTACAACCACAAATAACAATAACTGCGACCCTGTGTTTATAAACGTGGATATCGATTTTGCCACTTCAGCATGCTTTTGTGGCACAGTCGACGCCAAGCAGGGCTACAGGCCAGAAGGTTGAGGGTTCGCCGACCACCACGGACAAGATAACTCTCCCTGCCTGCTTCATTAGGCTACATTACAATCAGAGCCGGCTGCAGACAATGCTCAGCTAGGTAGAAATCAGATTTTCATAATTTTGATGCTATATTTATAATTCAATAAAATATATGCTAGAAAGTGTATGCCCCCAGGCCTGGTGGGAAGCAAAAGTTATTCCGTTATCTAAGAACAGTAAAGCCCCCTTTACTGGCTCAAATCGGCGACCAATCACCCTGTTACTAACTTTTGGGGAAAAAAGTGTTTGACCAGATACAATGCTTTTTTACAGTAACCAAATTGACAACAGACTTTCAGCACGCTTATAGGGAAGGACATTCAACAAGCACAGCACTTACACAAATGACTAATGATTGGCTGAGAGAAATTGATGATAAAAAGATTGTGGGTGCTGTTTTGTTAGACTTCAGTGTGGCTTTTGACATTATTGATCATAGTCTGTTGCTGGAAAAACGTACACTACCGTTCAAAAGTTTGGGGTCACTTAGAAATGTCCGTGTTTTTGAAAGAAAATAAAAAATATGTATCCATTAAAATAACATTAAATTGATCAGAAATACAGTGTAGACATTGTTGATGTTGTAAATGACTATTGTAGCTGGAAATGGCTGATTTTTAAAATGGAATATCTACATAGGCGTACAGAGGCCCATTATCAGCAACAATCACTCCTGTGTTTCAATGGCACGTTGTGTTAGCTAATCCAAGTTTATAATTATAAAAGGCTAATTGATCATTAGAAAACCCTTTTGCAATTATGTTGGCACAGCTGCAAACTGTTGTCCTGATTAAAGATGCAATAAAACTGTCCTTCTTTAGACTAGTTGAGTATCTGGAGCATCAGCATTTGTGGGTTCGATTACAAGCTCAAAATGGCCAGAAACGAAGCACTTTCTTCTGAAACTCGTCACTCTATTCTTGTTCTGAGAAATGAATGTTTTGCCATGCGAGAAGTTACCAAGAAACTGAAGATCTCGTACAACGCTGTGTACTACTCCCTTCACAGTACAGAGCAAACTGGCTTTAACCAGAATAGAAAGAGGAGTGGGAGGCTGTGGTGCACAACTGAGCAAGAGGACAAGTACATTAGTGTCTAGTTTGAGAAACAGACGCCTCACAAGTCCTTACCTGGTAGCTTCATTAAATTGATGTTGGCCTTCTAGGCAGAGTTGCAAAGAAAAAGCCATATCTCAGACTGGCCAATAAAAAGGAAAGATTAAGATGGGCAAAAGAACACAGACACTGGACAGAGGAACAATGCCTAGAAGGCCAGCATCCCGGAGTCACCTCTTCACTGTTGACGTTGAGACTGGTGTTTTGTGGGATGATATAGAGGTCCTGGATGGCAGGGAGCATGGCCCCAGTGATGTACTGGGCTGTCCATACCACTCTGTCGCGCCATGTGATCGAGGGCGGTGCTGTTGCCATACCAAGCAGTGATGCAGCCAGTCAAGATGCTCTTAATCGTGTAGCTTTATAACTTTTTGAGGATTTGGAGGACCATGCCAAACCTTTCCAACTTCCCGAGGGGGAAGAGGCACCGTCGTGCCTTCTTCATGACTGTGGGCGTGAGTGGACCATTTTCAGTCCTTAGTGATTTGGACACCAAGGAAGCTCTCGACCCGCTCCACTGTAGCCCCGTTGATGTGGATAGGGGCATACTCGCCCCCCCCCCCCCTCCCCATTTTCTGTAGTCCATGATAAGCTCCTTGGTCTCACTGACATTGAGGGAGAGGTTGCTGTCTCGACACCACACTGTCAGGTCACTGACCTCCTCCCTGTAGGCTCATCGTCGCCGGTGATCAGGCCTACCACCGTCGCGTCGTCAATTAATTATTGATTGCATGCTGGTGTTGTAGGCTAGCCTAGGTAGGATAATTGTATTGTCCCCGAACAAGATCAATAGGGGAGCTTTTGAGCTGTGTCTCATGTCTTCACTGTTCTTTCATGCACAATGATGCACCTGGCCCCTCCGCTTATATAGAAAATTGGTGCAGCTTTGAATGATTTTATGTGCGGTATGATTGCTAGTTAGCCTATTGCAGATCTGGACAAATGATCCACCTATCACTATATTGTCACTATGAATGGTGGATAGAGGGCAGGATATACAGACAGGTAGACTATATTGACCTGTGGTATAGTTAGCGTGCCTCAAAGCGTAGTGCATAAGGGAAGTACCAAAACACCTTGATATAGGGGTGCCCATGCAAGCAGCTGAGGAAATGTGGCTAGGATGGAATAAATAATATAGTAAAACCTGCAAAAGGGTGAAAGTAAAGCAGTAAAAAAAAAAAACACACTACCCTCTCCAAAGAAAACAAGTAAAAGTTAGACAACCCCCCCACCCCAGTACATTTCCAACTGTCCCTCATCTTCTAGCTTTTTTACTACAATATTAGAAACCTGTCATTTTCACACATGTTGACATACTGTAGCAGTCGAGCTGGAGATGATGAATTTGATGTTGACTGTAACAAACTGACTGCAACCCACCATTTTGTAAGTAATTGAGTAACCTTCTGTTGAAAAAAAACAACGAATTAGATTAAAAAAATAAATAAATGGTACACCAAAAAGGTAAATGAGCTCTAAAATGTAGGTACCACCACAGTTGCAAGTCAAGAACGTGTTTCAGCCGTTCTTAAAGTTTTATTTTCATGTTTATAAAAACATAAAGTAGATCAGGGGGTCAGAGGAATACATGTCTATATACTGTTGTTCAGACTTTTCCTACCGCTGTTGCACCTTCTGCTTCGGCTTGTGTAAAGAGCACAGCTAACAGGGTTGGCAAAAAGATGGATACGCACGTCGAGCAAGCATTACACAAGACTGCAAACCAAAAAAAAAGTCATGAAAATGGAAGGTTTTGGCTCATTCATTCGTATGGCCACCTGCTCTCTCCTAGGCTGTCACACTTAAAGTTAGCTCTGGTCCAGGGCGTTAGTGTGTGTTCCTCTACTAACGGTTAGTGGAGCAATGCAAACTAATGCCATGGACCAGAGCTAACAAAGTATGGAAGGTGAACTTCGTCTTGCAGTCAAACCGTCAACTGCATCTTCACTCCAGGAGCCGTTACTTTAAAATAATTTGTCCCACACATCATGTCTCATCTGAAACAAATAGTTTGAAATGTCCATTTGAAGCAGTGTTGTCATAGTCTTCTAGCAATGGATGTCAGTTTTTCCATCGGATTTGCTGCAAGAAAAGAGCCAAAGTCCTGTTAGTGATGATAAAACTCTGACTTTAACCATGTTGAATTATGATTTGATATAAAACAACTATCTAATTGTTTCACAGATTCTGATTGAATAAATCCAGAGACAGATCTAATTATTTAATGGACAACTAAAAATGTGATTTCATCAAACTTGATTACCATTGGATGAATTCTTCTGGACTAGAGCTGGGACTAAATACTGTGACTCTAACTTATTTTGTTTTCGAAGCTTGCCTGCCACGCTCAGACCAGTTTGCTCAGACCAAGGGTTTAGTTCACTTTTCGAAGTGGATAACACAGTTTTATAGGATAATTTGACAAATAAATGCAAAAAGTTCACACAGAGTGCATCGGAGTGACAAACTAGTCCGCCATTGCATCCCTGGAAGTCACTCTGTGACTCAAACTTATTTTTATATATTTAAAAAAAATATACACTCCCCAACATATTTATTTGGACAGTGATGCTTAAACTTTTAATTTGGCTCTATACTCCAACATTTTGGATTTGAGATCAGCATTTTTATATGAGGCGACAGATCAGAATGTCACCTTTTATTTGAGGGTATTTTCATCCATATCGGTTTTATAATTGAGAAATGAAAACACTTCGAAGATAGTTACTTTACTTTATTACTACGTAATACATACATACATCTCTGCAAAAGATCTGATGTGAAAAGATCTGATGTGATTGGTCAAAATACCAATTAGTGGAAACAGATCAGAATTGGGCTGCCTGTCTAAAGTTTGGGAAACCCTAGGCTAGACCACCCAGCCCACAATTCAAGTGATCATGTCCCAAGACCAAATTATCATTAGTCTTGACTATAATGCAGTTTAGAATAGGCTGGAGAATATGGGTGTGTGAAAATGTCCCTTCAACATGACTAATCTGATTACATAACTCAGATTTGACCATGCACAAGTGTAGTTCTGTTGAGATGTACAAAAGAGAAGTGGAAGTGTTTTAGAAGGTTAAATACATTGTCTGGCCATGAGTATCAACACAGAAAGGAACCAAGGTTGAAGAGGAACTACTGTCTTTCCATAAAAACACAACCAGACTGAGAAAACAGATTGTGTTACACAACAGTGGATGCCCCATAAGGAAATAGGGCTGTCAATTTTAGCCTTCCACTTAAAACTGACAATGACCAGCCACTTCAGTTGAAGTAGACACATCATCACACTGTCTTATTATGAGCCATCCTCTTATGATTGTCATATTTATCATTACAAGAGGAACAGACGAGAGACTAAATTTGCACCTTATCTGATCCTCACCACTTCCTTACACAAGCAGACTTCCCGTCTTGCTAGAGACGTGACACTTTCAGACAGGTTTGTTTTCATTAGGCACCAAATTGAAGAAAAACAGACTGAAACAGGGAGGGGCTACCTGGATATTTTTGTATTGCAAAACGTTTAAAAAACGTTTCAGTTGTGTGCCACAATGAAAATGACCCAATTCACATGGGAAATGCAGGATGTTGCACATAGTTAGGCAATCTACTGCACAATATTGTTCTCAAGAAACCCTTTGATGCAAAGGAGTCTTGTATTGTTGGGTGTTGAAAGAAGTCATTTTGCTTAATGTCCTCGCGCTTTACAATCAAAGCAACTTTAATTGTTGATTTTCTGTCTCCTTAGGGCCAAATTGTGTTGTATTTGTGTCGTAATAACACCTATAAGTGTTCTTCACTTCTGGACCTGGGAGGGTCACTATACGTATAGGCTGTACTTTCCAGCTTCGCCCTATACCACCTGATACGAACTGCTAATCAAGATTTTAATTAGCCGAATCGGGGGTGTTAGTGCAGGGCTGGAACAAAAGCCGGTACACGTCTGCCCTCCAGTGTACAGGGTAACTCATTGGTCATTGACTCTGACCCTGGAGACCTAAAGGGTGTATGGCTTTTTCTTTCAACTCGGATACTTATACCACTGATTGACCTCATTGAGTTTTTTTGAGTAACATATTTGTAAACTCAAGTGTGTTAGTGATGGGCTGGAGCAAAAGCCTGCACACACTTTAGCTCTCCAGGGCCAGGGTTAGTGACCGCTGGCGTAACAGAAAAGCTCTCAGATTATGTGACTGAAGCCGACTTGTGGTGATGACCCCTATCTTACAGTGTAGGGTGCATTTCCCACACTAATGGTTAAGGGTAAGATTGGAGGAGGGGAAGCAGATCCTAGATCTGTACCTAGGGGAAACTTCCCCCCCAGAGCCTATTTTACCGAGTTGCTGAGGATTTCCTCGATCTTCCTGTACTCCGATGAGCCTCTCTCCACCTTCCCCCGGTACACAATCAACTGCTGCCGGTCCTTCAGGTCCCTGTACGTCTGATTGGGCAAAGGAACCGCCAATCAATCATCATGCCACATAATGATAAATAGCATGTGATGCCAGTATAAGAGATTAAATGTTATCCGTACTGTCAATGATATCATTTGCCACAATTGTTCGAGTTCTTGCGCACTAGGCATTGTAGGCATAGTATTAAACTGCAGTACTGTTACCAATGTAAGTTATGTCAAAATACTGTAACAGTAGTGCTAGAGACATAGGATGTAGTTCTACATAGGAATTTGACTTGCCTGGTTAAAAAAAAGGTTGAAATAAAAAATAAATAGATAATCAATACTCATTATAGTGCTTTAAAACATGGAAGTTGGTAGAAATTACCTCTAACCACTGATCCAGGGTCAGCCCATTTTTCTATGACTCTAAGGGTTAAGGTTAGGATATGGGATTGCATAATCTGATCCTAGATCTGTGGTTAGGGGTGATTCCTACATCGAGCTATAACATGTGTGTCTGTCAGATGTCTCACATTGATGATGACGTCGTGACACTTATACTTCTGCGCCAAACTGATCTTCTGCTCCGCGTCTTCAACCAGGTTTACGTAATCCTGCAACACCTAGGAGTAGAAAGGAGAAGAGGGACAGAAAGAGACGGATGAGCGACTAAAAGAAATGTGGCAACACATCTGCATGATGTGGCATAACAGTCAGTGTAATCCCAAAAAACGAAAACACACAGCATCTAGCTATGAATTAAATTCTATTTAGTGCCATTTTCTGGTTTAATTTGAGCTATTATGCTTATGGCATTTTGAATTGTCCAATTCAACTGCATTGCATGTAATGTGCCACACCCAATATATCTGCAGAATACTGAAAACAATGGAAATAGAGACCAGTGCTTATTTCAGGTGATTTTAAAAACACAGTACCACCTGGTGTTCAGACTGGGGAAGTGCAGCTGTAGTTGTCCTACCTACCTGTACTGGTGCGTTGTTTTTCTGAAGGATGTCCACTATTCTATGGAAGCCAATGGGAGACCTCTTCTTGGTGTAGCCCAGCCAGTTCTTGGTGGTGAACAGAGCGTCCACATCGAACCAGGCTTTCAGCTTCGCCCTCGCACCCAGACATGTGAGGAGAAACTGTTTATCTGAAATCTGGATGATGACAAAACTTGGGAGTTATTACAATCATTGAATGTTGTTTAACCTGGAAACACACATTTTCCCTTAACTCTGTTGGGAAATAGGGTTGAAGGCAAATCGATGTCTTTCTGACAACTTCAGCTCAATGAAGGTCTTAAAATAGTTGGACAGATGGATTGGCATGAATAACAAAAATATTCATATGGTCTCATTGCAAACGGAGCCAGAATATTGTTTAACGAAAAGATTCACAACAGTGACTCAAGCCAGACACATTTACCTAGTAATAAAGACAAAACAAAATGGACAGACAAATACTAATGTGTAGTCCGAGCTTCTCTCTCTCTCTCTTACCCTGAAGGTCTTCCGTATGTTGGCTGGACTGCTGAACGTGCCCTGTGGGAGAGACTGGGCTAGTTAGTTGATGTTGTGCACACAGACACAGATACAGACCCAGGCACATACACATACAGGCACACACGCACAAACAGACCTTAATCAACTCCAACCATAATGTTATTTCAATTAAAAACAAGACTAATTATTAAATGTTTGGATATAATGGCAATATGTATAATATAAAAGATTGATAGATTAATGCACAGATTAATGCATTTTTACATCAACACTGATTAACACTAGGTTCCCTACTACAGCCAGGTGACTGACAATCTCTGTCTCCATCTTGTGGTCGCAATAGAGAATTACAGTCAGAAAAAAACTGTCTCCGTAGCACAGTGGTCATCAAACCTGAGCGCTACAGGGTGTGCCAGCTCTGGCTCCAGTCCAGCCCTAACAGGACTAACACCACATTCACCTGATCAACTTATCATCATGCCAAATCTGGAGCACTTGCTCGTACTGGAACAAAAGCCTGCACACCCTGTGGTTCTCCAGGACCAGGTTTGAGGGCCACTTCAGTTCCAGAACTCACATCAGACTCCCCATAATGGTAGAAGCAGGAGTAATAGAGAGTAGTGATGATGGGCATGTTGAGGATGGAGGCTTTCCGCGGGTATTTCTTAAAGATGTCCGCCTGGCCGCTACTCTCCACCTGTTTGTCGTTAGCCTGAACGGGGAACACATGGAATTTTTGGTTTTAAAACCTACATAAAGCTGTCATAAGCATGGCTTGATATGACGTATGGTTAGCCTGGAGAAACAGAGAAGGGAAGGTTTGGAATGTTTGGTTTTAAAGCCTACATAAACATGTCAAACATGACATAGGATTTGACATATTATGCAATGATCGAGCTTATGACAAAATATGTCATAGCGTAGGTATCTGTGGCGAAACTGTTCTCCCAAATTACACATTGAAACCTTATGACGACCATATTAGTGCGCCATGCTTTTTAACAGATTTCAAACAAGATTTTATTTAAAGCGCAAAATAAAATGTTACTACTGTACCATGAGCAAGATTCAGCCATTGGTGTTCTTCAGTCGAGTATGTTTAAAAAATAGCAGCGGTTTCTCACCTCGATGATAATCTGCCTTTCCAGGAGTGTGTAGTGGTCTTGAACGTGAGTGGCATCGTCTGGTGAGAAGGGGAGACTGCAACAAAGTCCATGGTGCTAGTTAGTAACGCTGTTCTCCAAAGCTAATCCTGCTGTGTAGTATCTCTGACTCCAGGAGTAGGTAACATTCAAATGTGTTAAATGACCTTACTTCAGGAAAAGGTTTGTACGACCTTGTATGATTTAAAAACACCCCAGTCAACAATATCAAAATGTGGCAGAAAACGGGAAAAGAAAAAGATGCTGTTCATGAGAGAAAACTTTGGATTCTTTACCTTGGTTCTGTTCCTTAGGGTACGCAACGGAAAACATTTTGCAACAGAAAACGAAAATCAGCACTTCTTTTTGGACGCGGTCATGTAGTGCCTTCCTGTGTCTGTACGAATTCTTCCGTTTTGTGCCTAATGAACACGACCCTGAGACGTGAGGTAATGTGGAGTGGATCTTTACCTGAGGCAGTTCTTCAGAAAGTCCCTCCTCTTGTTCTCGTCTCTGATGTTGAGGTGATCTCTGTACTGCATGAGCTGAATATGGAGATGGAAACAGAGGAAGGTGGATTGAGATTTAAAACCATCAACAACCAATGAGTGCAGAGCATTAAAAAGGCACAATCTGTATTGTTCATTTCAACTCCACCGTCAGCGGTGTCACAGACAGTTTTCAGGGATACAGTATCTTCAACCGAGCTTCCTTTTCCCCTGAAAACCAGATGTGGAGACCCTGCTCATGCATTTATTTTACACCTGCTATGTTAGGTTATTTCAACTCAAATGTGCTGCCCCTGCACTTGTTTGACACATTTTAGGATGGACTGAAATGTAACTGAATTAGACTTTTGAGGTAACTGTCCCCCCCCAGAATGGCTTGGCAGTTCATGAGAAGTACATACCGCCATGTCTTCTGTTCTGTCCAGGGACCTTGATGACACGAGAGAAAAGAGGACTGATCAGAATGCCTGCATACAAGTAGCAAGTTGACCACACAGTACCATCATTTGGGTACACAATGGAAAATATTTAAAATCTTTTGCAAAATAATTCTTAAAATGGACAAATCCTGACAGTCCCTCCCTGTTTCAGTCTGTTTTATTTCCTTTGGTGCCTTATAAACACAACTCAGATGCTACACTCCTTGAACAGGAGCGGTAAAAACCAGTCCAACAAGGTTACATGACAACTACATTGATACAATCTTATGGCTTAAAGGATACAGTGCATTCGGAAAGTATTCATTACAGCCTTATTCTAAAATTGATTACAATTGATTTTTTCCCCCACTCATCAATCTACACACAACACCCCATAATGACAAAGCAAAAACTGCCTTTTGGTTTTTAGAAATGTTTGCAAATGTATATATATATATTTTTTCAATATCACATTTACATAAGTATTCAGACCCTTTACTCAGTACTTTGTTGAAGCACCTTTGGCAGCGATTACAGCCTTGAGTCTTGGATATGACGCTACAAACTTGGCACAACTGTATTTGGGGAGATTCTCCCATTCTTCTCTGCAGATCCTCCCAAGCTCTGTCAGGTTGGATGGGGAGCGTCACTGCACAGCTATTTTCAGGTCTCTCCAGAGATGTTAGATCGGGTTCAAATCCGGGCTTTGGATGGGCCACTCAAGGACATTCAGAGACTTGTACCGAAGCCACTCCTGCGTTGTCTTGGCTGTGTGCTTAAGGTCGTTGTCCTGTTGAAGGTGAACCTTCACCACAGTTTGGGGCGCTCTGGAGCAGGTTTTCATCAAGGATCTCTCTGTACTTTGTTCCGTTCATCTTTGCCTTGATCCTGACTAGTCTCCCAGTCCCTGCCGCTGAAATACATCCCCACAGCATGATGCTGCCACCCCCACGCTTCACCGTAGGGATGGTGCCAGGTTTCCTCCAGACATGACGCTTGGCATTCAGGCCAAAGAGATCAATCTTGGTTTCATCAGACCAGAGAATCTTGTTTCTCATGGTCTGAAAGTCTTTAGGTGCCTTTTGGCAAACTCCAAGCGGGCTGTCATGTGCCTTTTACTGAAGAGTGGCTTCCGTCTGACCACTCTACCAGAAAGGACTCTAGAGCTCTGTCAGACTGACCATCAGGTTCTTGGTCACCTCCCGGACCAAGGCCCTTCTCCCCCAATTGCTCACCTTGGCCGGGCAGCCAGCTGTAGGAAGAGTCTTGGTGGTTCCAAAATTCTTCCATTTAAGAATGATGGTGGCCACTGTATTCTTGGGGACCTTCAATGTTGGAGATATTTTTTGGCACCCTTCCCCAGATCTGTGCCTCGACACAATCCTGTCTCGATATTTCTGTTTTTTCTTTTAATACATTTGCAAAAATTTCCAAAAACTTGTTTTCACTTTCTCCTTATGGGGTATTGTGTGTATATTGATGAGAAAAAATAATGAATCCATTTTAGAATAAGGCTGTAACATAACAAAATGTGGAAAAAGTCAAGGGGTCTTAAGACTTTCCCGAATACACTGTATTTTAGTGAATTGTTACTCACTTGAAAAGCTCCACCAAAAGCTTCTGTTCTCCTATTTCCTTCAGGTAGTGGATATAATGACTAAGAGCTATTTCTCTTGTTATCAACTCCCGGAAGAGAATCTCTGCACAGAAACACAGTGAACTGTCATTATTTGCAGAATATTTGCCATGTGCACTTAACTTTTGCAACATCCAAAGTTTGCAACTGTTATTGTTCTAAAGGAATAGTATATGCCATTTAACAGATGCTTTTGTCAGCATGCATACATTTTCAACACCTGGGAATAATAAATAAAAAAGGTAGAACTAAATGTAGAAGACGAAGAAAATAGAAAAATAAAAGGTGCAAAATTTGCACTGGCGTAAATTCCTGGTAACTCAACCAGAATAGAGTGAGGTAAAAAAAAGTTCAATCTAATAAAAAAATAAAAAAACGGATTAAAAACCTTACCTTTACTTAATGACTTCTTTAAATATATTAAAACCTGCAATGAGAGGTTACAGAACAGTATAAGTATACTGAACAAAAATATAAACGCAACATGTAAAGTGTTGGTACCATGTTTCATGAGCTGAAATAAAAGATCCCAGAAATGTTCCACGCGGACAAAAAGCTTATTTCTCTAAAATGTGGTGCACCAATTTGTTTACATCCCTGATAGTGAGCATTTCTCTTTTGCCAAAATAATCAATCCACCTGACAGGTGTGGCATATCGTGAAGCTGATTAAACAGCATGATCATTACACAGGTGCACCTTGTGCTGGGTACAATAAAAGGCCACTCTAAAATGTGCAGTTTTATCACACAACACAATGCCACATATGTCTCAAGTTGAGGGAGCTTGCAATTGGCATGCTGACTACAGTCAATCAGAACTGTTGCCAGAGAATTGAATATTCATTCCTCTACCATAAGCCATCTCCAACATCATTTTAGAGAATATGGCAGTACGTCCAACTGGCCTCACAACTGTCCGAAACAGTCTCAGGGAAGCTCATCTGCATGCTTATCATCCTCACCAGGGTCTTGACCTGACTGCATTTCAGCGTAACCGACTTCAGTGGGCAGATGCTCACCGTCGATGGCCACTAGCACGCTGGAGAAGTGTGCTCTTCACGGATGAATCCCGGTTTCAACTGTATCGGGCAGATGGCAGACAGAGTATATGGTGTCGTGTGGGAGATCAGTTTGCTGATGTCAACGTTGTGAACAGAGTGCCCCACGGTGGCGGTGGGGTTATGGTATGGGCAGGCATAAGCTACGGACAACAAACCCAATTGCATTTTATCAATGGCAATTTGAATGCACAGAGATACCGTGAAAAGATTGCCCATTGTCGTGCCATTCATCTGCCGCCATCACCTCATGTTTCAGCATGATTATGCACGGCCCCATGTCGAAAGGATCTGTACACAATTCCTTGAAGCTGAAAATGTCCCAGTTCTTCCATGTTTGGGATGCTCTGGATCGACGTGTACAACAGCGTGTTCCAGTTCCCGCCAACATCCAGCAACTTCACACAGCCATTGAAGAGGAGTGGGACAACAGTTCACAGGCCACAATCAACAGCCTGATCCACTCTATGCGAAGGAGATGTGTCGCGCTGCATGAGGCAAAAGGTGGTCACTCCAGATACTGACTGGTTTTCTGATCAACGCTCATAACTTTAAAAAAAAGTATATGTGACCAACAGATACATATCTGTGTTCCCAGTCATGTGATATCCATAGATTAGGGCCTAATGAATGTATTTCAATTGACTGATTTCCTTAAATGAACTGTAAGTCGGTAAAATCTTTGAAATTGTTGCATGTTGCGTTTATATTTTTGTTCATTGTAATAAAAATGATGTTTTCTTTCAACTAGAGTCAAATCAAATCGTACCGCAGTGATGACGTTTCCATCATGTGCATTCACAGCCTCGTCCAGTAGCAGCAGTTTGTCCTGTAAGGAGCGGAACTTCTCCAAAGAGTAGACCTATGAGAAAATACAATCATGGACTGAGTTAGAATAATACAATATTAATATTATATCACAGTCCATAGAATTGTTAAATACATAAAGCAGAGTATTTACTGGAGCATTATAAAACCGATGATAATAACAACCTAATAAACTGTATGCAATTTAGCAGACACTTTTATCCAAAGTGACTAACAGTAGGCATAACAACAGTCAGCTTACAATTTACAGTCAGTTTGAAGACAAATAAATGTTGATTTTACACCATTGATCCTACCTTTCCCTGCTGCATCCTCTTCACAGTCTCCTCAGGGGTCCAGTCACTGACGTAGTCCTGCCACAACAAGATGACGTCATCATTAATAGACCAACGACAGTCCAGTAAATACAGTATTAGTGATGTTAATAACAGTTAGTTCAGTTTGTGGAACAACTCTTCAGAGTGCTCTGAAATATACTGATTATGTGTAACATAAAACATATCTTACCTTGTATTCAGATTTTGGTTTCCGAAGTTCCGGGGCGTAATTTCGGATGGATGGATCACCGAAAGCTATAAAATACTAGAAAAGTTGAGAACCACGCTTTTCAAAATAGCAATTTTCACACACATATGGCAGAAATGGAGTAACAACTCTCGCTAAAATGTTACCCACACTCAGAGAAGGACTGGAAGCTCCCAGTTTTGGCCTTTCCTAAAAAATGAGAGAGTGTGTGTTAATTGATAAGGAAATACTTATGTTGACATTAGTATTCGCATTGAGAATGTGCAAAACTAGGGACAATGGTTAGTGTATAGCTAGAGCTCATTGGTGTTTCTTATAGATTCAAAACTGTACCGAGGGCAAATCTGTTTGACAGAATGAAGCGAACCCATTTTGATTGGGTCGAATGCAACGGTCACAAGATCGGTTATCCCAAACTCAAAAATCGACCCACAACACAACACTTCCAATCTAAATACACCCAACGAGAATGGCCTTAAAAACCTGTCAAGAGGTGGACTGAGTTGTACCTTTGAATAAGGAGCTTAAGGAGTAGCCAGAACTATTCTTGGGCAACGAAGGGGCAGTGTGGATTTTGGGGAAGCTCTGGTCCCGCACCTCTCCTGTGGAGCGAATGCTGGATTCTGTCTCCTTGACCGACCACGAGATACCTGAGGGAACATCAACATTTAAGGCCACAACTTACAACATTTAGGCCCAGAACCATTCAAGTTACTAGCAAACGTACTGGTCCTAAGTGAACTTATCACAAAACTTAAAAAGGTACAGTCCATTCGTTTTCTGTTTCCCTTGTGGCAACGAACCAAATTACAAAGAATCAACCTAAATTATAAACACACATAGTGTCTGTTGCTTCATTTAGGAAAATACATTGAGTTCAAAACATTAAGAACACCTTCTACATTTACATTTACATTTAAGTCATTTAGCAGACGCTCTTATCCAGAGCGACTTACAAATTGGTGCATTCACCTTATGATATCCAGTGGAACAACCACTTTACAATAGTGCATCTAACTCTTTTAAGGGGGGGGGGGGGTTAGAAGGATTACTTTATCCTATCCTAGGTATTCCTTAAAGAGGTGGGGTTTCAGGTGTCTCCGGAAGGTGGTGATTGACTCCGCTGACCTGGCGTCGTGAGGGAGTTTGTTCCACCATTGGGGTGCCAGAGCAGCGAACAGTTTTGACTGGGCTGAGCGGGAACTGTACTTCCTCAGAGGTAGGGAGGCGAGCAGGCCAGAGGTGGATGAACGCAGTGCCCTTGTTTGGGTGTAGGGCCTGATCAGAGCCTGAAGGTACGGAGGTGCCGTTCCCCTCACAGCTCCGTAGGCAAGCACCATGGTCTTGTAGCGGATGCGAGCTTCAACTGGAAGCCAGTGGAGAGAGCGGAGGAGCGGGGTGACGTGAGAGAACTTGGGAAAGTTGAACACCAGACGGGCTGCGGCGTTCTGGATGAGTTGTAGGGGTTTAATGGCACAGGCAGGGAGCCCAGCCAACAGCGAGTTGCAGTAATCCAGACGGGAGATGACAAGTGCCTGGATTAGGACCTGCGCCGCTTCCTGCGTGAGGCAGGGTCGTACTCTGCGAATGTTGTAGAGCATGAACCTACAGGAACGGGTCACCGCCTTGATGTTAGTTGAGAACGACAGGGTGTTGTCCAGGATCACGCCAAGGTTCTTAGCACTCTGGGAGGAGGACACAATGGAGTTGTCAACCGTGATGGCGAGATCATGGAGATTCTAAATATTGAGTTGCATACACAATCCATGTCTCAATTGTCTCAAGGATTAAAAATCCTTATTTAACGTGTGTCCTCCCCTTCATTTACACTGATTGAAGTGGATTAATAATGGATCATAGCTTTCACCTGGATTCACCAGGTCAGTCTATATAATGGAAAGAGCAGGTGTTCATAATGTTTTGTATACACTCAATGTATATTTCTATTGTAGCACTTTTCATTTTTCGGTTTACACCAATGACTGCACCAACCTCATCTTCTCATCTTGGCACTTGCAAAGACCCATTAATTGTCAGCAAGCAACTTTTTTTTTTTTTTTTTACAGGAAAGAGAACACACAGACTGCACCTTTTTAAAAGAATAGTTCACTTAAAAAGCTTTTAATATTTTGTTCATTAGTCTACGGTTAATACAATCCCCCAAAATGTATGTCACTCAGCAGTCAAGTTTTCAATATAGTGCACTTTCAGTACAGAGAAAAAACTGATGATGGACAGTTCTCTTACTTCCAACAGGCTCTCCACTCCAGCTGACCTTCTCCACATCATCTTCTTCATCCTCTTCCTCTACCAGGCTGCGGATACTGTTCACAGCCCGCTTGGATTCCTTTAGCTTAAATACATTAGAAATAGAAAAAACATGTTTATGTTCACACTACATTTCTGTACCTTGACAGTCCAATGTGAGCAAGTATGTTTCCAAACTTCAGATGCCACATACCCAGCCGCTGGCCATGTTTCCATGTTGACATTTGCTAAAAGTTTCCACCATTGTCTTTCTTTGGTGTCCTACCCTTGTGTGATAGGGTAAGCTAGTTAAAGTATCCAAATGTAACATACATAAGAGGTGGCTAACCCTCCTCTTGAAGATCTTTAGGATTTGTAGGCTTCTGCTCAAGCCCTGCTCAAACACACCGGTTTGATGTGCAGCTGATTAATAGAATCAAGTGTGCTGGAGCAAAAGCCTGCATACTCAGTAGTTTAAAGAAGAGGATTGGCCAACTGCCTGGCATAAAAGTATTGCGTCCCAAATAGCATCGTATTCCGTACATCGGGCTCTCCAACCCTGTTCCTGGAGAGCTAAGTTCTTGTAGGTTCACTCCAACCCTGATCTAGCGCAACCAATTCTAATAATTAGCTGGTTGATCAGCTGAATCAGGTTAGTTACAACTAGGGTTGGAGCGAAATCCTACAGGTTAGCTCTCCAGAAACAGGTTAGGAGAGCCCTTCCCTACATCAGTGTTTCCCAAATCAGGCCCTCGAGTACCCCCAACAGCCCACATTTTTGTTGTCGGCCTGGGGCCATGAAAAAAAAAGATGTACTGTTGGGGATACTCGAAGACCGGAGATGGGCAACACTGCCCTACATAGTACCACCCCTATAGGCCACGGTAAAAAAGTAGTGCATCAAGGTTTATATGGTTTAGTGTTTTATTTCTATGAGTTTTTCACACAAAAAATATGCAATCCAGCTTAGTTCCAGTTAGTTTACAGACCTGATTTGCACATTTCTTTAATGTAGTTACATTTTTTTATATATTTTATTTTAGTATTATGGACAGAAAGCGTGCGTGGGAGGCAAGGAGCCATTTGGGTTATATAGTTTGGTTTTTAGGGATGTCAGTTCTTGCAACTGGGGGCCAGTAATACATAAGGTAATGGTTTTGATTTGATTTATTAGGATCCCCATTAGCCCGATGCCAATGGAGAAAGCTAGTCTTACTGGGGTCCGACACAAAACCTAAAAGACATTACTGAAAAAAAGACTTTACAATTGACATACATTTAGAAACATTAACATGTAGCGTGTGTGTGAGAGAGTTACACATACATGTCAGTATAAATGTCACATGGGGGAGTAGGTCACATGGGGGAGAGGCGTTGTGCCGTGAGGTGTTACTTTATTAGTTTTTTAAAACCTGGTTTACTGTTCACTTGCGCTACATAACATGGAAGGGAGTTCCATGAAGTCATGGCTCTGTATAATACTGTACGTTTCCTTAAATTTGTTCTGGACCTGGGGACTGTGAAAAGACCCCTGGTGGCATGTCTGTTGAGGTAAGTGTGTGTGTGTGTCAGTGCTGTGTGTAAGTTGACTATGCAAACCATTTGGAATGTCCAACACAACGTTTAAAATAAAAACTAGTGACCCAGTCAGTCTTTCCTCAACTCTTCGCCAAGAGAGACTGACATGCATAGTATTAATATATCCCCATCTTTACAACCATTGAATCTATATGTTTTAAACCATAACAGTTTACAATCTAAGGTAACACCAAGTAATTTAGTCTCCTCAAATTGTTCAACAGCCACACCATTCATTACCAGATTCAGCTGAGGTCTAGAACTTGTACCAAAAACAATGCTCTTAGATTTAGAGATGTTCAGAATCAGTTTATTACAGGTCACCCATTCCAAAACTGACTGCAAATCTTTGTTAGGGGTTTCAGTCACTACATTAGCTGATGTCTATATGGTTTAATCATCAGCATACATGGACACACAGGCTTTGTTTAATGCCAGTGGCAGAACAATAGTAAAAATAGAAAAGAGTAGAAGGCCTAGAGAGCTGCCCTGCGGTACACCACACTTTACATGTTTGACTCTTCCATTAAAGAAAACCCTTTGAGTTCTATTAGATAGATAGCTCTGAATCCACGATATGGTAGAGGTTGAAAAGCCATAAGACATAAGTTCTCAACAACAGGTTATGATCAATAATATCAAAGGCTGCACTGAAATCTAACAGTACAGCTCCCACAATCTTATTATTATCAATTTCTTTCAACCAGTCAGTCATTTGTGTCAGTGCAGTACATGTTGAGTGCCCTTCTCTAGAAGCATACTGAAAGTCTGTTATTAATTTGTTTACAGAGAAATAGCATTGTATTTGGTCAATACATTTTTTCCAACAGTTTGCTAAGAGCTGGCAGCAAGCTGATAGGTCTGCTGTTAGAACCAGTAAAGGCCGCTTTGCTAATCTTGGGTAGCGGAATGACTTTGGCTTCCCTCCAGGCCTGAGGACAAATACTTTCCTCTAGGCTCAGATTAAAGATATGACAGATAGGAGTGGCTATAGTCAGCTACCATCCTCAGTAGCTTTCCATCTAAGTTGTCAATACTTGGAGGTTTGTCATTATTGATCTATAACAATTACTTTTTCACCTCTCCCACACTAACTTGACAAAATTCAAACTTACTACAATGCTTTTCTTTCATTATTCGTTTTTTTTATGCAGAGTACGATGGCTCACTGTTCATTGTTGGCATTTCCTGCCTAAGTTTGCCCACTTTGCCAATGAAGTAATCATTAAAATAATTGGTAACATCAAATGGTTTTGTGATGATATATCATGGTGCCCGAGAAGATGGCTGACATTTGACTGTGTTTTTTTTTTTTTGCATTATTTGTAACTTATTTTGAACATAATGTTGCTGCTATTGTCTCTTATGACCCAAAAATACTTCTGGACATCAGAACAGCGATTACTCACCACGAACTGGTAGAAGCTTTTTTTTTCTTTAATGAGTCCGACGTGAAGGACATACTGCTTTCCCGGGAACAGGCCCAAATCCCCGTCATTTGTGTGAAGAAAAGACGGAGCAAAAGAGGGCGGAGGTTGGGCTGCCTTCTGAGAATTTGTAGGCGATCGAATAAACCCCCACTGCCTTCCGATCTACTAGCTAACTTGCAATCATTGAAAATAAAATGTATGACCTACGAGGAAGATTAAACTACCAACGGGACATTAAAAACAGTAATATCTTATGCTTCACGGAGTCGTGGCTGAACGACGACATCAACATAAGCTGGTTATACACTGTATCGGCAGGATAGAACAGCAGAGTCTGGTAAGACAAGGGGTGGCGGACTATCTATATTTGCAAACAACAGCTGGTGCACGATATCTAAGGAAGTCTCGAGGTTTTGCTCGCTTGAGGTAGAGTATCTCATGATAAGCTGTAGACCACACCATCCACCTAGAGAGTTCTCATCTGTATTTTTCGTAGCTGTCTACATAACACCACAGACTGAGGCTGGCACTAAGACCGCACTCAATGAGCTGTATTCCGCCATAAGAAAACAGGAAAACGCTCACCCAGAGGAGCCACTCCTAGTGGCCGGGGACTTTAATGCAGGGAAACAAATCCGTTTTACCACATTTCTATCAGCATGTTAAATGTGCAACCGGGGGGGGGGGGGGGGGGGGGGTGAAGCAGATGCTAAGCTACAGGACTGTTTTGCTAGCACAGACTGGAATATGTTCCGGGATTATTCCGATGGCATTAAGGAGTACACCACATCAGTCATTGGCTTCATCAACAAGTGCATCAATGATGTTGTCCACAGTGACCGTACGTACATACCCCAACCAGAATCCATGGAATACAGGCAACATCCACACTGAGCTAAAGGCTGGAGCTGCCGCTTTCAAGAAGTGGGACTCTAACCCAGAAGCTTATAAGAAATCCCGCTATGCCCTTCGACGAACCATCAAACAGGCAAAGCATCAATACAGGACAAAGATCGAATCGTACTACACCGGCTCCGACACTCATCGGATGTGGCAGGGCTTGCAAACTATTACAGACTACAAAGGGAAGCACAGCCGAGAGCTGCCCAGTGACACGAGCCTACCAGATGAGCTAAACTACTTCTATGCTCTCTTCGAGGCAAATAACACTGAAACATGCATGAGAACACCAGCTGTTCCGAACGACTATGTGATCACGCTCTCTGCAACCGATGTGAGTAAGACCTTTAAACAGGTAAACATTCAGGGCCAGACGGATTACCAGGACGTGCACTCAGAGCATGCACTGACCAACTGGCAAGTGTCTTCACTGATAATTTCAACCTCTCCCTGTCCGAGTCTGTAATACCAACATGTTTCAAGCAGACCACCATAGTCCCTGTGCCCAAGAACACGAAGGTAACCTGCCTAAATGACTACCAACCCATAGCACTCACGTCTGTAGCCATGAAGTGCTTTGAAACGCTGGTTATGGCTCACATCAACACCATTATCCCAGAAACCCTAGACCCACTCCAATTTGCATACCGCCCTATCAGATCCACAGATGATGCAATCTCTATTGCACTCCACACTGCCCTTTCCCACCTGGACAAAAGGAACACCTATGTGAGAATGCTATTCATTGACTACAGCTCAGTGTTCAACACCATAGTGCCCTCAAAGCTCATCAATAAGCTAAGGACCCTGGGACTAAACACCTCCCTCTGCGACTGGATCCTGGACTTCCTGACGGGCCGCCCCCAGGTGGTAAGGGTAGGTAACAACACATCCGCACCGCTGATCCTCAACACAGGGCCCCTCAGGGGTACATGCTCAGTCCCCTCCTGTGCTCCCTGTTCACTCATGACTGCACGGCCAGGCACGACTTCAACACCATCATTAAGTTTGCCGATGACACAGCAGTGGTAGGCCTGATCACCAACAACAACGAGACAGCCTATAGGGAGGAGGTCAGAGACCTGGCCATGTGGTGCCAGGACAACAACCTCTCCCTCAACATGATCAAAACAAAGGATATGATTGTAGACTACAGGACAAGGAGGACCGAGCACACACACATTCTCATTGACGGGGCTGTAGTGGAGCAGGTTGAGAGCTTCAAGTTCCTTGGTGTCCACATCCCCAACAAACGAACCTGGTCCAAGCACACCAAGACAGTTGTGAAGAGGGCACGACAAAACCTATTCCCCCTCAGGAAACTGAAAAGATTTGGCATGGGTCCTCAGATCCTCAAAAGGTTCTACAGCTGCACCATCGAGAGCATCCTGACTGGTTGCATCACTGCCTGTTATGGCAACTGCTCGGCCTCCGACCGCAAGGTACTACAGAGGGTAGTGCGAACGGCCCAGTACATCACTGGGGCCAAGCTTCCTGCCATCCAGGACCTATAGACCAGGCGGTGTCAGAGGAAGACCTTAAAAAATGTCAAAGACTCCAGCCATCCTAGGAATAGTCTGTTCTTTCTGCTACCGCACGGCAAGTGGTTCCGGAGCGCCAAGGTCCAAGCGGC
Organism: Salvelinus alpinus; assembly: GCF_045679555.1. Lineage (NCBI taxonomy): Eukaryota > Metazoa > Chordata > Actinopteri > Salmoniformes > Salmonidae > Salvelinus > Salvelinus alpinus. Next base: position 35,775,354 of record NC_092112.1, on the reverse strand, counting down.
TTCTAAACAGCTTCTACCCCCAAGCCATAAGACTCCTGAACATCTAATCAAATGGCTACCCAGACTATTTGCATCCCCCCCTTTACGCCGTTGCTACTCTCTGTTATTATCTATGCAAATCATCCAGTCAGATGTGCAGCCAGACTTTTTAGGCACTCCTTTCAACCATACAGTTTACCAATTCCTCATCAACACATCGTGCCTTAACTGTGGATCAGGTCATAGGTTAGGTAAGCCCTTCTCATGACTAATTCCACATCCCTTTTGATTAGCTGAGGTGATTTGGTAAAGTGTGAAACACTCTATCAAGAAACAATTGATCTTTGATTGCCATTGGAAACCTTGAACACAACTTAATTATCATACAAAAATGACTTGACAAATACAAAAGATACACTTACTGTTAGCGGTTTTACCAGGGATTTCCACAGAGTACATGTATCTTTTGTATTTGTAAAATCTATTTGGGGTGATATAAAAGTAGAATTTCTGAGGTTCCATAACTGTATTGCACACAATGATTATTAACAGTTAGACAGAGCGTTGGGACAGCTGTACACATTGACCCCGCGGTGGTCGATTGTTAACTTTAGTATGTAAGAAAAATCAAGTCAGCTACCCCCAGTTCAAACTGGTTGGTATATTATTTTATTTCATGGGTTTTAGTTTCAGTTTACTATAAAAACCTTGCAGGGCATTATATATGGAATAGGGTGCCATTTGGGACACCCCTAAGACTTTCAAGTTATTTACCTTGGTAAAGTCATCATCTTCATCATCAAATGTGAAAGCTTTGAACTTCGAATTGTTCCAGTATTCCTCCTCATCTGGTTTACCCCTTGTCATCTGGAACAGAGTTAGTTACATTTACTGCACATTGTTTATACCACAGAAGGATATATCATATCTCTATTGTTTATACAACCATTGCGGATGCGTCCTTAGTACAACAACAGCAACCATATCAAGCGGTTTCAGACATAAGGCTGCAGGTTTGAGTCCTCCAGAATTTGCTACATTAGTCTCAGAAGTGGGATGGTGCTACAGTGAGATCAGCGGAAACATCCCTTGGATCCATGGGAGACATGAGGTAGTTAAACATAGAGGCGTGCTTCAGAAGGGGGAGGTGTCTTTTACAACACCAGGAATGTTATCAGAAAGTTGAGACTTCTTGGCATAGCCTAATGGCTAAAAAAATCTAAGTTCATTTGTCGCATTACACAGATTAGCAGATGTTAAAGCAGGTGCAGCGAAATGCTTATGTTTCTAGCTTCAGCAGTGCAGTAAGTGTCTAACAGTACAATACTGTGTACGGACAGTATGGACAATATACAGTGCATTCGGAAAGTATTCAGACCCCTTGACTTTCCACATTTTGTTACGTTACAGCCTTATTCTAAAATTGATTAAATAGTTTTTTTCCCTTCAATCTACACACAATACCCCATAATGACAAAGCAAAAAGAGGTTTAGACATTAACATAAGTATTCAGACCCTTTACTTAGTACTTTGTTGAAGCACCTTTGACAGCGATTACAGCCTCGAGTCTTCTTGGGTATGATGCTACAAGCTTGGCACACCTGTATTTGGGGAGTTTCTCCCATTCTTCTCTGCAGATCCTCTCAAACTTTGTCAGGTTGGATAGGGAGCATCGCTGCACAGCTATTTTTAGGTCTCTCCAGAGATGTTCGATAGGGTTCAAGACCAGACTCTGGCTGGGCCACTCAAGGACATTCAGAGACTTGTCTCAAATCCACTCCTGCATTGTCTTGGCTGTTTGCTTAAGGTCGTTGTCCTGTTGAAAGGTGCGGTGGAAGGAGCAGGTGAAAGGAGCAGGTTTTCATCAAGGATCTCTCTGTACTTTGCTCCGTTCATCTTTCCCTCGATCCTGACTAGTCTCCCAGTCCCTGCCGCTGAAAAGCATCCCCACCACGCTTCACCATAGGGATGGTGCCAGGTTTCCTCCAGGTTTCCTCCTCTTGGCATTCAGGCCACAGAGTTCACTGTTGGTTTCATCAGACAAGAGAATCTTGTTTCTCATGGTCAGAGTCTTTAGGTGCCTTTTGGCAAACTCCAAGCGGGCTGTCATGTGCCTTTTACTGAGGAGTGGTTTCCGTCTGGCCACTCTACCATAAAGGCCTGATTGGTGGAGTGCTGCAGAGATGGTTGTCCTTCTGGACGGTTCTCCCATATCCACAGAGGAACTCTGGAGCTCTGTCAGAGTGACCATCGGGTTCTTGGTCACCTCCCTGACCAAGGCCCTTCTCCCCCGATTGCTCAGTGTGGCCGGGCGGCCAGCTCTAGGGAGAGTCTTCGTGGTTCCAAACTTCTTCCATTTAAGAATGATGGCGGCCACTGTGTTCTTGGGGTCCTTCAATGCTGCAGAAATGTTTTGGTACCCTTCCCCAGATCTGTGCCTCGACACAATCCTGTCTCGGAGCTCTACGGACAATTCCTTCGACCTCATGGCTTGAAATAAAGTATTTCCATAAGTACAAACATTTCTAAAAACCTGTTTTCACTTTGTCATTATGTGGTATTGTGTGTAGATTGGTGAGTATTTTTTATATATTTTAGAATAAGGCAGTAACTTAACAAAATGTGGAAAAAGTCAAGGGTTCTGAATACTTTCCGAATGCACTGTATAAGTAGGAAAAGGTATGCCCAGCAGTAGTTATATAGGATGAGCTACTGTATGTCGAGAATACAGTATGTATATATAAAATGAGTAAACATTTAGCGTAATTTCTCAGAGATCAAATAAAAATTTCAACAACATAATGTTGCAGGAATGCTAATCTTATCTGTTTCTAACTACAGAAATGATTTCAGAACAATAAACATTATGTAAACATTACTAAAATAGTCAATGACTATGTACATAGGGCAGCAGTCTCTAAGGTACAGGGTAGGGTAACGGGTGGTAGCTGGCTAGTGACAGTGTCTAAGGTGCAGGGCAGTGTACTGGGCGGATGTCGGCTAGTGATGGACATAGAAGCTGTTTTTCAGTCTCTCGGTCCCAGCTTTGATGAACCTGTACTGTGTTTGCCTGCTAGATGATAGCCAGATGAACAGGTCATGGCTCGAGTGGCTGAGGTCCTTGATTATCTTCTTGGACTTCCTGTGACACAAGGTGTTGTAGATGTCCTGGACCCCCGGGGATGCGTTGGGATGACCCCACCACCCTCTGAAGAGCCCTGCGGTTGTGTGCAGTGAAGTTGCATGAGATGATAACTCATGTTTATCAAGAAACAAGGGCACTGCGTTCATCCACCTCTGGCCTGCTCGCCTCCCTACCTCTGAGGAAGTACAGTTCCCGCTCAGCCCAGTCAAAACTGTTCGCTGCTCTGGCACCCCAATGGTGGAACAAACTCCCTCACGACGCCAGGTCAGCGGAGTCAATCACCACCTTCCGGAGACACCTGAAACCCCACCTCTTTAAGGAATACCTAGGATAGGATAAAGTAATCCTTCTAACCCCCCCCCCCCCCTTAAAAGAGTTAGATGCACTATTGTAAAGTGGTTGTTCCACTGGATATCATAAGGTGAATGCACCAATTTGTAAGTCGCTCTGGATAAGAGCATCTGCTAAATGACTTAAATGTAAATGTAAATGATACAGCCCGACAGAATGCTCAATGGTGCATCTGTAGAAGTTTGTGAGGGTCTTAGGGGCCAAGCCGAATTTCTTCAGCCTTCTGAGTTTGAAGAGGCGCTGTTGCTCCTTATTCGCCACAATGTTGGTGTGAAGGGACCATTTCAGGAACTTGAAGCATTCGACTTTCTCCACTGTGGCCATGTCGATGACTATGTTCTATAAGGACAGACAGAAGCTAGGCTTGCTGGTTCAAGTCCCAGCCGGGCTTCCTCCAGAATTCGCTACTGTATCCAAAATGTCATAGAATATTCAAATATAGTCTTTTCACTAGCCTGTAGGTCAGGGGTAGACAGCCCTGGTCCTGGAGTGCCACAGGCAATTCGTGTTTTTGATTTTACCAACCTGGAAGACCAGGTGTGTTGAATTTAGACAATCATTGAACTGATCAAAAGCTCAGTTGGTCAAGTGTAGTGCCTAGTTGGAACAAAATCCGTCAGTACCTACAGCACTCCAGGAACAGGGTTGCCTATCCCTGCTGGAGGCCTAACTGAAATGCTTCTTGAGATTGTAGCTGACACACTTGGTCAGTGTCAGCATGTACTGTGCACTTTGTTTCCACTAGCCCAATATATTAGAGCTCTGATTAATTATTTCATTAATTAATAAGACAAGGTCTAAGGGCATTCCATAGCGACTGCGTTCCAGATAATTCATGGTCTAATGCAATGATTTATATGTACACTAGATGACTGCCAGGGGACACGGTTTTGAAGCCACTGTACCTCCATATTGGCACTCCCCTACCGTTGTAAAAAAGCTATAGAAATGCATTTATGAATGTCTACATTTGTTTTTGGCAAATGTATTACATTATAGAGACCTTAATGCATACTTTGAAATTATATTATGTGAGCTAAACATGAAAATATATTTACTTTAAAGTAAAAACAAATGTACATTACTGTCCCCACTACAACAAAAACATACTTAAATACATGTAACTTTGTCCTATAAACATTTAATTTAAAAACTGTAGAATTCCATTCACATTATAGAATTCCATAAAATGTTATCATTGGTCCAATGACTACTTGCTAGATGCTTGTGTCCCGCGTCTGAAGCCACATCCATAATTGGTAGATGGTTCTGATTGGAGAATCGCTGTTTACGGTGCCGAGCAGTGAACAAGAAACTTAAATCCACTTTTTAGATGATACCCCCTTCCCCAAATCAAAATCAAATATGAATACCAATGCGCACACGTTTCCTTTACTACCCTTCTGGGGCAGCACCTGCCTGTTTTGCGGGACTCATTAGCTAACAAGAAACAGGTGTCAACCAGACAGGTGTGCGCACAAAGCAAAAACAAAACATTGGCATCCATATTGTACTAAACAAAAAATGAATATAAATGCAACAATGAAAGATTTTACTGAGTTACAGTTAATATAAGGAAATCAGTCAATTGAAATAAATTCATTAGGCCCTAATCTATGGATTTCACATGACTGGGAATACAAATATGAATTTGTTGGTCACAGATACCTTAAAAAAGGTAGAGGAGTGGACCAGATAACCAGTCAGTATCTGGTGTCACCACCATTTGCCTCATACAGCTCGACAAATCTCCGTCGCATAGAGTTGATCAGGCTGTTCATTGTGGCCTGTGGAATGTTGTCCCACACCTCTTCAATGGCTGTGTGAAGTTGCTGGATATTGGTGGGAACTGGAACATGCTGTCGTACACGTTGATCCAAAGCATCCCAAACATGATCAATGGGTGACATGTCTGAGTATGCAGGCCAAGGAAGAACTGGGACATTTTCAGTTTCCAGGAATTGTGTACAGATCCTTGTGTCATTATGCTGTGCATTATCATGCTGAAACATGAGGTGATAGCGATGAATTAATGGCATGACCGTGGGTCTCTTTATTGCCATCAATAAAATGCAATTCTGTTCGTTGTCCATAGCTTATACCTGCCCATACCATAACCCCACTGTCACCATGGGGCACTCGGTTTACAACGTTGGCATCAGCAAACTGCTCGCCCACACGACACAATACATATGGTCTGCGGTGTTGAGACCTGTTGGACGTCCTGCCAAATTCTCTAAAACGATGTTTGAGACGGCTTATGGTAGAGAAATTAACATTAAATTCTTTGGCAACATCTCTGGTGGACATTCCTGCAGTCAGCATACCAATTGCACACTCCCTCAAAACTTGAGACATCTGTGGCATTGTGTTGTGTGACAAATCTGCACATTTTAGAGTGGCCTTTTATTTTCCACAGCATAAGGTGCACCTGTGTAATGACCATGCTGTATAATCAGCTTCTTGATATTCCACACTTGTCAGGTGGATGGATTATCTTGGCAAAGGAGAAATGCTCACTAACAGGGATGTAAACAAATGTGTGCACAAAATATGAAATAAATAATATTTTTGTGCATATGGAACATTTCTGCAATCTTTTGTTTCAGCTCATGAAACATGGGACCAACATTTTACATGTTGCGTTAATATTTTTCTTCGTGTAGATTTTGATTTGGGTGGGTGGGGGTGCATCTAAAAACAATCAGAACCGTCTATAGATTATGTATGTAGCTTTGGACACATGCTGCTAGCAGGTACAGTCATTGGACCATTAGTTATCTCAACCGCAATCACTATGGATTTCCCTTAGACCTTGTCTTATTAATTCATTAAATAATCAGAGGTCTAATATATTGGGATATGTTTTCCCCTGCTACTTTTGCTTCTGACACTATTGTTAGATTTGCACACTCATGACAAACATGGTAAAAAGAAAAAATAGACACTAACTACCTTAAGCGCCTATTGATGATAGTATATTCTGGCCGGGAAGTTTTGTTAACAGTCCCGAAGCTTGTTCTGAACGTTAAACCGCGTTGTTTGCGGAATGGTTTTGGAAAGATGGAACGTATCTTTCATATCAGCTAGAAATAATAAAAACAAAAAACAAAAGTTAAATTACTACACACCTTTTTAGGGTTAGTGTTCCCACACAGCCATGTCTCCATGTTACAGTGCTTGTTTACGGAAGACAGATGACCACCTGTTCTAATTAGGTATCGTCGAACACCTGTGTGTATGTTTCCTGTAAACTTAACTGGGGATGAAGTGTAGTTTGTCATCTGGTGGCACACACAGCGTATGGATCTGTGCAAATCTGGTAAAGTTATAGTAAGTGTGTAGTTTTTTTGGAAAGATTATTTCTCGCTGATATGGAAGACAAGGGCCACATGTTTCTAAAAAACGTTTCACAAGCGATTATTATTGATTTTTGTAACACAGCGTCGGTTTAGAATTGTAGTTCACATGGCCAGCTGTGTGAAAGCTAACCGCTAAAAACTATGGAGATTAGGGTTTTCGATTGCTAGACAACAGGTAAGTATTCTTCTTGTGAGCCTGTAGCTAGGCTATGATTGTGGTGATTGATGGCAGGTATTTTTGAGGGAGGCAGAGAGGGAAAGGAAAATGTTCTATCATGACTATCTCGGGAAATATCGACATATTTCAGGGCTGTGGAAGAGTAAAGGATAATTAGTAAATGATGGCTCTAAAAGCTCATAAACGAATAATTACCTTCAGAAATGTAGCTATACAGCTGGTCGGTAGCAGTAGACGTCTCTTGGTCAATCTGCCCTACCCTTTGATGGGAAATGTAGTGCGCTTGTGATTTACCGTATGCTTCAAAGAATTAAGGATAACCACAAAAAGACTACAAACGTAATATCTTCATGTATCCTCAATTGTTTTACTTCCGTGTCCCCTAAAATGGTTGTTTTTATTCACGAGTAATATTGTTTTTACTGCCAACCTGATTGTCATTTTAATAACTCACAATAATAACTAATTTAAATTAAAACGTCCAAATAGAGGCAATGTTATTGTTATGATTTCTTAATAAAATCCTATTGTGGAACCAATGGATCGTAGAGAGACAGGAATCACCTTCCTGTCACACATTTTCCAAACAAAGCAATATGTTTAGTATTAAGACGTGTCTTGATATCAAATACTGTTAGTACTGTAATATAGGCTTTATTTGTTTTAAATGTAAGAATAAATATCGGTGCTTTTATTTGGTTTCCACTAGTTACCACAGCCACAAAGACGCTATGTCGTAATAATTAATGAAAACAAAAAAATATATTATTTTGTCTTAATTGAAGGTAAGGCATAATGTTAAGTAAGATAAAGGGTAGAAATAGGCGAGGTGTATGACTGTGTGGCTTTGGGAACTAGTGACGAAGATTTTCTTTTGACAGGAACTTCCGCATGTAGCTACATCCGCTTCTTTTCCCCTTGCAGTAATTTCTAGTCCGCTTCTAGTAATTTCTACGGCGAGTGCGCAAGCTCCTTGCATTTCGAAACGAGTTTGAGAAAAACCAGGGTCCTAAAACCAAGCACACCGGCGCTCAGGTACATTTCTACGGCCATAACGCAGTTTTAGATAGATTAAATACAAATGATACAGTCGGCTTAGCTAAAGTTAATGTTTTGGTTAGCGATTTAATTGAATTATTTGTCAATTAAAAATACATACACAGTAGCTACACTTTGCCATCTAGGTTGATATTACCAACGTTAGCCTGTGGCTAGCTGTGTAGCTAACGTAGCTCGTCGTCACGTTTCATCCTTTTTGGTTATAGGCATTTGTAATTAATTTAGTTAGCTAGTTAGCCAGCTTTAGGTAATCATTTGAACAGTTTTTTGGTAGTAGTTAGCAAATAATATTAGCTACTGTAGCTAAAACAATAACTAGACACCGCTGTCATCATGGCGAAATGGGGAGAAGGGGATCCACGCTGGATCGTGGAGGAGAGAGCCGATGCAACAAACGTCAATAACTGGCACTGGTGAGTAACGTTTGTGCTTTCTTCAGCTAGATGGGCTGTCTCAGATCCAGTTGAGAAGACCTCGGCAAAAGGCCTTTTTCAAATATCGCATATTTTGTGGGATTCGATTATGCTGTTGTATACATTGCATAACCTGCACCTCCGTTTCTATCTTAATTTCTGTTCTTGTGAGGGTGATTATCGGCAGGTCGTTATCAAGTGAGGGGTTGAGAGAGGCTACAGCAGCATCTGAGCTGTACTGTCCCTATCCACCCTAGCCGAGGAACGCTAAACTATGTTTTCTTATGAGAACGAAACGTTCAACTACGTTTTTTTTAATGAGATCGGAGTTGAGCGTTCCGTCGCTCTTTACCCTAGACTATTTCTGCGTTTTAAAGATGCACTATGCAGAAACAGCGCCGGCATTTCTTGGTTGCTAAAATTCTAATAGTTAACCTAATTTCAGTTAATCTGACAAAACAAGCAAGTATAGTGTAGAGAATCATTGTACTATCTAAACCGCTATGAAATATTTCCCATAACCAAAAATATTGTATTTTCAGCTGTTTGAAGCTGGTGTACAATACCAAAAGTAAAATATGCAAAAACGAAACCTACGGAATGGAAGCAATATAAATAGTGCACATAGAACATATCTACTGTTTCTTAGACTTGCTTTCAATTAGAGTGAAAGATCTGTAACTCATATTTCTGTGTGAATTTGGTGGACGACCCACTTACCTACAGTCTACGACAGTATTAGTCGTAATACACATAAAACCTAGCGGTCAAACACAGAAATGGTTCCAATCGTGTGTCCATCATTCGTTTGATCCATTGTGGATTTTAGAAACGCTTCAATTAAGGGCTGTGTTTTCATGTAGGTATACCCTGCCGGGACGTTTTGATAACTATGTAAACCCTCCCCTCCAAAAATGAAATGCTAATTAGCTGCTAATGCGGCCATCATCTAGAACTACAAATGCCTGTCTCAAGCTTAACAACACTCACCAGGGCCATGAAGATCTGGACGATACTGCCAAGTCGAGGCCAAGGTAAGAATCTCTGGATTAACTATCTAATGTTAGCCTCATTTAGTAAATCATAAATTGGCTAAAGTTGTTTTAAATTGACTTATGTTAACTGTCTTGGGCAAGTTTTAAATTGAAATTGCCTGTTATCTAGTTAGCAACATTAGCCTGGCTAGATGGCTACATTAACCGTTTGTTTCTCTAGCCATTTAAATGCATGAGAAATTAATTAAAACAAGTGTAGATGTCTTTGGCTTTTTATAAACGAAGTCTAGCTTTCTACTTAACTTAGATGGTGAAGCTAGGGCTAGGCGTTTATGTGTGTTTGTGGGTGAGGGGTGGGTAGCCTACTTGACTTATAGCTACCCAAGCTAGCTGTATTATGTTAGTCTGTCTTTTTGGGAGGTTTCAGAGATGGACTGATTAGCATCCTCTTGAGGCAAGTGTGCTTAATTTACTGTGGGAAAACATTGTTTGCTGTTATCGCCTGAACAGATCATTAGTATAGCTAGTATGTTATGTAACCTTATTTAGTCCTACCTACTATGGTGGGTTTTAAATTAATTAGTACTCGCACATTTATTTTTGAGGTAGAATTACTATTGATGCCAAATTGCGAACCTTATTTGCACCTTCTCTATTCCAGAACCAGTGGGTGTGCCTGAGTCTTGCCACCTCTCAACTAGGTAAGCTGTTTCAACCTGGAACACTATTCTCCTGCTTTGGTCTGTTCAAGACATTGCAGGAAGACGTTGCATGGGTTTATTGATGTATAAGGCATGCTCCACTCAAGTTGAACTTGTTGACTGATACCATGGCGGCTGCTAAGAAGGCAGCAGCTGCGAACCAGAAGACTGCATCCCTGGTCCACACCTGCCCTGTCTGTCGGTTGAGTAGTATTGGTTAGTACTGTATGTGCCTTTAGTTTCCTCTCCATGTGTGTGGTACAGTCTTTCATATGGGTAGTTGATTTTTGTATTGCTTAGTTTATAATTCGCCAACTTTTGAATTCAATCTAAGCCACAGATTAACTTCCTCCATTTTGTACTTGATGTTTATAGATTCAGACCCGAAGACGTTCAAGCAGCACTTTGAGAGCAAGCATTCCAAGTCTCCAGTGTTCCCAGTACTGGTTGATGTGCAGGCCTAAGGAAGCACATACACTAGCTGTAGGTCCATTTTGAGTGTAAGATTCTTCCATCATTCACACACAGTAGGCATAGTGTAAACCACCATGTTGTCAACAAAATGCTGTCCTCAATGCTTAAGTTGTATTGTCTATGGCTCAATTTGTTGAAATGCTGTGATCACTTATCTTTAATGTTGTAATTCATAGACGCACGATGACCACAAATTGAATGCTGCAACAGACGGAATGACGTCAAGGGACACACATGGAGACCCCGAGTATGACTGGACATGGGCCTAAAAGGGCTGCAGAAGCACACAAGCACCCCATTTTATGGTTATTCCATGGTCAACCAGCTCTAGTTAACCATTACTCCACACTATACCTTTCTATGGTCCCTCAACTTTCAACACTTCGAGAGTTTCAATCTTATCTCTATAAACCCACCCTACCTTCACACATTTTCCCTATGCTGCTTCCTTCACTTGTTCTTCTCCTGATTTGATAACATCTAGACTCAGTAACATGTTTAAAAGTGTTGTGGTGTACTGTTTTTGCTACCTTTTTTTCACCTGTGTAATGTTGTCCTGCTGCTTATTCTGGGGTTCAGACTGAATGCAGTGATAAATATTCTGCTCACAATTGACAGCAGCAACATGGACCTGTTAAATTGACAAGAAGGGTGTTGATATAGCTGCGTTTAGGCATGGCTTCCTTGTTTTGAGTATAAGTGTGTTACTCATTCTCCTGGAGTTAACTAGGTTTTATATAAAATACTTTTTCAATTTGTAACTTGCCTACCAAAATCACAATATTTTGTTTTACACTGTTATTTGTACTGGTCTAATTCCTAAAATGGAAAAGCAGAATCTGTGCGCTCTCAGATAATAATAATAATAATATAGTTCATATGGTGTTCTTCGACGTTCCAGGTTTGTGACGTTGATGATTAAATCATTTTAATGTTGGCTTAAATTCAGAGGTTTATATGTTATGCATTGTTTACTATTTTGATTTCTTAAACAATGTAATTGTTGGAGTTCAGGTGTGATGTGATTTGATGGGTGACTAGGTACATTGTCAAATAAATACACTTATTCATAATGGATACTTTCTGCAATGAGTTAATCTGGGTTTGAATCTGCAACAGAACATGTCAACAAGTTAGTTCTGAATTGCTTTTAGTACAGCAGTGCATTCTGACACCATGAATTGAAATAGATTTCGTATAGTTAAGGAAAGACTGACACTGGCTGAAGGAGAAGAGGATCTGGTTAGCTGAAGTAAGGTTGAGGCTAATATCAAACAGATGGCTAGTTCTTTTTGCAGAGCAGCTTAGTATTCATGGCATGTTATAAATACTAGACTGCTACTAGGATAGTGTTCTATACAAGACCAAATGCATAAACAAATATTAGTTAAATAAGATATGGAACAGTAAATACACTTTAAAAACGTATATCTTAATTTTGGATCAAGGTAGCTAGCGAGTTGACAGCAAACTTGTTAGCTAGAGATGATGTGTGGGGACTTGCAGTCTTGTATGATAGCTACTTTGATGGTAATTAGCTTTTTCAAATCTGAGTAAATAGAGCAGACTATATTGATAAGTCACCTTGTCGGAGAGATTCACACGGTTATCAAAATGTTTTCTGAGAGTTAGGCTCCCAAGTGTTTGTCCCCCCCCTTTCTCCCATGGTCTGTCCAGAAGCCTCTGGAATGTTCTAGTTGGTGGCACTGACTGAAGGGTTTTAAGCAAAGCTATTTCTGGAGCACCAGGGACAGGGTGCAGATGGGGGATATTTATAACACTTGACACCGAACGGTAGCAATGATCACAACCCTCTGAACCGAAAAGAGCGAAATGTTTTCTCTACCTGATCATTACTTTTATTCGGGGGAAATTTCATTATGGTCTGCCTCGCTGTGATCATGGTGCAAGCTAAGAAACGCTGTCAATGAATCCCCTTAACTACAACTGAACTATATTCCTACAGGAAACAATTCACTTGCGTAAGAATGTTATTAAAAGAGCTTGCCTTTTGAGTCCCTCTAGAAAAAGCCCTTGAAATGGGGAAATCCTCCAATAACAAATGCTTGTTTCTGTTACAGAATGCTTTGTTACAGTGACTCTTTCCCAATGAACACGACCCAGTTGAATATATTCATTATGTGTCCCTACAGGACCGAACGAGATGTGACAGGCTGGTCGACAGACAAGCTGAAGGAGCTCCTATTGGGGCTGCGCGTGGAGGGCCCAGAGGGGAGCTGCGAGGTCACCGACGTCCCCAAGCTGGACGGTGAGGCATCCATCAACAACCGCAAGGGGAAGCTCATCTACTTCTACGAGTGGAACGTCAAGGCGACGTGGACTGGTGAGTGCAGCAGAGACTAGACTAGTGTTGAACGCAGCCTCTGAGTGCCAGAGAGGGTAAATTGACAAGCATGCTTGCAGCTTTACAGCAAAGAAAACGTCTTGTCTCTAGCCTAAACGGTTAAAAAAAACAAGACCCATATTACCAGAGATGCCTTTTAATCTTTTTCGGGATTCGCGCGCATTTTATATCATTTCACAAACCATGTCGCAGGCCGTTTTAAACCAATCCGGGGTCGCTAATTATTGGTTTGATAACAATGTTCAGTCATGTTACCTAGCTAGCTAACAACCTGGCAGCTTGACAGTAGATTTAGGCAAATTTGATTGGCACAGGAAGAAAGGAAAAGGGTCTGCTACTCATGAGATGTGATTCATATAGGCCTAATGGAAGCCTAAAATATTTCAAAACCCGATCTTTCTGGTGCTCCTTAAGTTCTGTTTGGTGCTCAGTGTTTTGAAAGTTGGGAGCAGTGTTTGTGGGAGAGAGACTGGTGTGTGTGTTTGAGGTAGACAGTGTGAAGGAGGGAGGTGTGTTAACTGAAGCCTACCACAATGACATGCAGCTCATGCACGTATATTCCTGCAGCCAAAGGTAGGTCTTTGCAAATATGAGCAAATCAGCCATTCAAATCAAATCAAATTTATTTATATAGCCCTTACATCAGCTGAAATCTCAAAGTGCTGTACAGAAACCCAGCCTAAAACCCCAAACAGCAAGCAATGCAGGTGTAGAAGCACCATTCTATGCTGTATTCTATACAAGTAGAAGTGTGAATTGTATTGAGTAGAAGTGTGAATTTAATTGACAGGTTTTTGCGTAGCACATGCTCAGAAGATTTAGAAAAGCGTCCGGGGGACAGGGCGAACGGGATGGCTAGGCTACTCTGAATTTTTTTCCCACCGTGGTATCTTGATACTACTCGGTATTGTGATACTTGGCCTAGTATTGTATCATTAGTAAAATGTTGGTATCGTGACCACTAGCAGGCACACACATCACTCTATATGGAACTCATGTTGAACATATGGTAAGATATGTTAGGTTTTCTGCCAGTGTATTTTCTGCCAAATGTATCCTACATTTTGTTTGAAGCAGAGGGTTTTGCCTACTAAAGAGCAGCATAGCCCTTGTTTCCATGGCAATGAGACTGTAATTATATTCTCCAGCACACAACGCCCCAGGGGTTCAGTGAGAAGTGGGTGGGTTGTCAAAGTGTCTCTTCAAAGTACGCTTCATGACGTCTCTTTCTCTCTCGCTCTGTCCCAGGAACATCAAAAACCGGAATCAAGTACAAAGGGAACATCGAAGTTCCCAACCTCTCCGATGAAAATGACATGGACGACCTAGATGTAGGTTGTTATGACAGAATGCCATTAAGGATCATGTTTGGTCAGGCTAATTTGCACATCGACCGCTGATGGCTATTGGTTGTAATGTTATTTCTTTGCATTTTGTATGGTAAAAAGAACAAGACCACACCTAACATGACATTGGGTATAATCTTTGCCCCCCCCCCCCCCCCCCCCGGGCACAGATCAGTGTGTCACTTTGCAAAGATGAACCCAACACAACCCTCACCGAACTCATGAAGAAGGAGGGAGCGAAGAAAGTGCGCGCTGCCCTGGGGAGCTATGTGGACCACCTCAAATCCGGTGAGGCCTTTATTTAGCCCTCGTGCCTGTTTTATACAGATATTAATAGTTCAGCTTGATACTGATTGAAATTGAACTTTTCCGATGACTGCAGAGTTCACTCAGGGCATGATCCTCCCAACGGCGAATGGGGTGGCGAGCAAGCCACAGCCGTCGCAGACGCAGACAAAGGTCAAAGTGGACAAAACCCAGGTGGGTGGCAGTTGCCTTCTTACCTTACGTCTCCATTATCTACCTTTCTCCTTTCTATTTCACTTCCGTCATGGATTTAACAATGGTGGAAACTCTCTCCAGCTAATATTTACGTCAATCCAATACACACAAAAGGAGAAGGGGGAAGAATTGAGACACAATCAAAGAACCATTGTATCAAGGGGCTAGTGAGCATGATTAAAACCTTACTGGCAATAACAGACCGTGTCTGTACATGTTGTATGTTCAAGATAAAATAAATTAGAGAATGCTTTTTTTTATTGGCAAGAATTCAACTGATAAGTTTCCGTTCAAGTAGCATTCCAACATAGGTAGTGAATTAAGTGATTTCCCCATCCACCTTATTGATGTAAAGTGCCACATAATGAATCCAATACATAATCCATCTACTGAATTTCCCACGTTCTGGATTTTAAGTATTCAAGCTTATTGAGCATCACGTGAGCTTCACCTAATGTACATAATCATAGAATTTATGAATAACAGGATGATCACGCTTGTCTACGTCCCCAGATTGGCTCCTGCGTATCAGCCCCCTCTCCTAGCACAGGGGTCAAGATCCCCACCTGCAAGTTTAGTCTCAAGGAGACCTTCCTCACCTCACCTGACGAGCTGTACAGAACCTTCATCAACCAGGACGTGAGTAGTAAAGTAGTCAAATACTAGCTTCCCTTCCTTGTGTCCTTTCCTCCAACATCACTGATTGGGCCAGACATGACAGGCTGAAGTAATATGCTTGGAAACCAATCCAGAGGTGAATTCACTAGGAACCAAACGAACGTGTAAGGGCAGAAACTGGAGGGACTAACCTGAACTTGTCCGATAAACACTTGAAGAGTTTATATCCAAAAAGCAATATATCCATTTTCAGAAATGTTGGTAAATTAACATTTATTGTTTAAAGAATTTCTGAAAGAGTTTTTTCACAATCTAATCATGGCATTGGGTTGTGTAATGACAGACATATATTTGTTTAAAATCTATCACTTGATGTTTTCATTTCAAAGAGACAAATCATGATTTTTAGCAAAACGCTGTATATCTGCCTCAGGTTTTACAGTCAAACATAACAAATACAGATGTACAAATGATACATTTGTGACATAAAAAATTATGAATACTGTCATATGAGATCTGTATTTAAAACATTTACATTTCACATTTTAGTCATTTAGCAGATGCTCTTATCCAAAGCGACTTAGCTTAGTGCATTCATCTTAGGATAGCTAGGTGAGACAACCACATATCAGAGTCAAATATACAGGATACAAACATTCCATTCCAGCTAACAATGATACAGCGTTTTGTGAAAACAATTGTTTAATTTATATCTAAAATCTATAAATGAGAAGCGTAATATTTAACACACATGAAGGTACCCATAGGCAGTCATTTCTGATGAAAAACACAAGTTTAATAGCATTTTGGAAATAAACTCTTAACTTGGTTTTCTTTGCAAAACATTCCCGTTGCAAAAAGTTTTTCTACAGTGTGCACTAATGAATACACCCCAGTACTTTCCCCAGTCACTGAGGAAGTAGAGAATGGTTTATTTCACAAATTTGACATTACAAAGTATCAATAGCAACAAAGCTGAATTATGACACAATTTGCATAAATACACTATGTACAGAAAACCAGTAAGTATATATGAGTGCATGTGTTTGTTTGCCTTCAATGGAAAGTGTTCTACCAAGGTTTTGATAGAATTTTGATTTGCGATTGTTTTTCTCCTGCACTTCACTACTGAAATTAATTTTACCACTGCAAATCATTTTATCAGTGCAAATGTTTTTTTTTCACACAAATACCCTTATGTTGGA
This sequence comes from Salvelinus alpinus, assembly GCF_045679555.1. Classification (NCBI taxonomy): domain Eukaryota; kingdom Metazoa; phylum Chordata; class Actinopteri; order Salmoniformes; family Salmonidae; genus Salvelinus; species Salvelinus alpinus. The sequence goes on along the minus strand of NC_092112.1, from coordinate 35,758,661 downwards.
TTTTACTGCATCTGTTGCTTTTAATAGGGAACGAAGAGCAACCTCAATAGACTAGACTTTAACTCTCTGTGGATTACTTCCGCTTTAAAAATGTTGCCTATTATAATATAACGCCAACCTAATTTTTAAATTGTCATCCCATAATTCTTTTGAATCATGACTACAATTGGCTGAGGGCATAGGAATCAGTGCTGATTTGACTAATCTATGGTCTCCTCTCTCGTAATGCAGATGGTCCAGGCGTTCACCCATACTGCAGCAGTGGTTGACGGAGACAAAGGAGGGAAGTTTCAGCTGCTAGAGGGAAGCGTCAACGGAGAGTTTCTGGAGCTGGTGAGGACACGCATCTGCTTGAGATCATGTTCTGTTGATCATGACCCATTGGTGGAGAAATACCAAATCTAACTGGTTTTGGTTTCCACTTCTTAGGTCCCAGATGAAAAGATAGTTATGAAATGGAGGTTCAAGACCTGGCCCTGTGGTAGGTTTCCCCAACTTGCCCAGTGGTGCTCTTGATTTGTGTGTTACTTAGGTATTTTTTTTATACGGGTAATTTCTACAATTCTTAACTGCTTTCTCAACTCTGCTCCTGGGCACCCACAGGGTGTACAGGATTTGGTCCATCCTACAGCGAACACACCTGATTCAACTAATTACAGGCATGATGATTAGTTGGATCCAGTGTGTTGATACTGGGCAGGAACAAAAACGTGCATACCCTGTTGGGTGCCCACAACTGGACTTGAGAAACCTTGGATAGTAACATAACTGGCTTGGATATATTATTGTTTTAGCAACAAATGATTCTCAAACTGGCTCTGATTTCTCTTTTCCAGAGCACTATGCAACTATTACCCTGAACATGAAGGATCGAGGCAATGAGACTGAGCTGAAGGTAGAATGTAAAGGAGTCCCGACGGTAGAGGAGGATCGGACAAAGGAGGGTTGGAAGAGACACTACTTTGAAGCCATCAAACAGACTTTTGGATTCGGGGCCCGACTCTACTGAATAATGTTTAAAAAAATAAAATAAAAAATAAACAGATTATTTAATGTGGATGAATACTCTCTTTAGCACAGTCTCTCTTGTAGCACCAGCCCTACATCGTGCGTAGACAAACGGTGCCTTTTCCACTTGGAAGACTGGCAGTCCGTGTAAGGGTCATTGGTTCAAGGCTTTCTTTGATGTCTGTGCTTACCTTACTGAGTCTATAAGCAAAATGAGATGTAGAAACAATTACTCGAACGACAGTATATTTGGAATTAACTATTAGCATTCTCAATCTCCAATTCTGCACATTTAAAGTGTGTCATGGTGAAATAAATTACATTTTTACTGAATTATGTTTTGTGGGTTTAATGACGACTAACTGCAAGACGAATGATCAAAAGAATGCTTGTTAATATTGTTGCGCAATGGCTACCCTATGTCACGTGATGTTTCTCTGGAAAAAATGGTATGGAAACGGTTGCTCAAGCCTGATATTCTTAGTGATATTAGTCTGAATAAATAGAAAGCATGCATATTTAAACAATGAAGACGTCAAACAAATTGCACAACTCATGAAATATGGACAGCAAGGGATACATGTACATTTAATTACAAAAGGTTTTGGCATCAATAATATAGTTCAGCTAACACATCCAGAAGAAAGTCCTTTGGATACGATCATACAAGATTGAGATGGATGGATAGATGGGGATATATTATCCCACTGGATATACAAGTAACTGACAAAATAAAGGAAACTCCAACATAAAGCGTCTTAATAGGGTGTTGGGTCACCACGACCCAGAACAGCTTCAATTGGTCTTGGCATAGATTCTACAAGTGTCTGGAACTCTATTGGAGGGATGCGACACCATTCTTCCATGAGAAATTCTATAATTTTATGTTTTGTCGATGGTGGTGGAAAACAATGGCCTACCAAAACAATGGCCTCCTGCTGGGATTAAAAATAAAAAAATATATATAAATATAGGACCAAACACACATCACGACGAGAGACATCATGACGACAGCATAGCAAGGCAGCAACACATGACAACACAGCATGGTACAAACATTATAGGACACAGACAACAGTACAAAGGCCAAGAAGGTAGACAACAATGCAGCCACAACTGTCCATGATTGATTCTTTGAATGAAGAGATTGATAAAACTGTCCAGTTTGAGTGTTAGTTGCAGCTCGTTCCAGTTGCTAGCTGCAGCGAACTGAAAAGACGAGCGACACGGATTTGTGCGCTTCCGGGACCTTTAACACAATGTGACAGGCAGAACAGCTGTTGTATGTGGAGGATGAGGGCTGCAGTAGATATCTCAGATAGGGGGGAGTGAGGCCTAAGAGGGTTTTATAAATAAGCATCATCCAGTGGGTCTTGCGACGGGTATACAGAGATTACCAGTTTACAGAGGAGGATAGAGTGCAGTGATGTGTCCTATAAGGAGCATTGGTGGCAAATCTGATGGCCGAATGGTAAAGAACATCTGGCCGCTCGAGAGCACCCTTACCTGCCGATCTATAAATTACGTCTCCGTAATCTAGCATGGGTAGGACGGTCATCGGAATCAGGGTTAGTTGGCAGCTGGGGTGAAAGAGGAGCAATTAGATAGATGAAACCAAGTCTAGATTTAACTTTAGCCTGCAGCTTTGATATGTGCTGAGAGAAGGACAGTGCACCATCTAGCCATACTCCCAAGTACTTGTATGAGGTGACTACCTCAAGCTCTAAACCCTCAAAGGTAGCAATAACACCTGTGGGAAGAGGGGCATTCTTCTTACCAAACCACATGACCTTTGTTTTGGAGGTGTTCAGAACAAGGGTAAGGGCAGAGAAAGCTTGTTGGACACTAAAAAAGCTTTGTTGTAGAGCATTTAACACAAAATCCGGGTACGGGCCAGCTGAGTATGAGACCTATCTCAAATCAAATCAAATTTTATTTGTCACATACACATGGTTAGCAGATGTTAATGCGAGTGTAGCGAAATGCTTGTGCTTCTAGTTACGACAATGCAGTAATAACCAACAAGTAATCTAACCTAACAATTCCACAACTACTACCTTATACACACAAGTGTAAAGGGATAAAGAATATGTACATAAAGATATATGAATGAGTGATGGTACAGAACAGCATAGGCAAGATGCAGTAGATGGTATAGAGTACAGTATATACATATGAGATGAGTAATGTAGGGTATATAAACATAAAGTGGCATAGTTTAAAGTGGCTAGTGATACATGTATTACATAAAGATGGCAAGATGCAGTAGATGATATAGAGTACAGTATAAACATATACATATGAGATGAGTAATGTAGGGTATGTAAACATTATATTTCAGTGGCATTGTTTAAAGTGGCTAGTGATACATTTTTACATAATTTCCATCAATTTCTATTATTAAAGTGGCTGGAGTTGAGTCAGTATGTTGGCAGTGGCTACTAAATGTTAGTGGTGGCTGTTTAACAGTCTGATGGCCTTGAGATAGAAGCTGTTTTTCAGTCTCTCGGTCCCTGCTTTGATGCACCTGTACTGACCTCGCCTTCTGGATGATAGCGGGGTGAACAGGCAGTGGCTCGGGTGGTTGTTGTCCTTGATGATCTTTATGGCCTTCCTGTGACATCGGGTGGTGTAGGTGTCCTGGAGGGCAGGTAGTTTGCCCCCGGTGATGCGTTGTGCAGACCTCACTACCCTCTGGAGAGCCTTACGGTTGTGGGCGGAGCAGTTGCCGTACCAGGCGGTGATACAGCCCGACAGGATGCTCTCGATTGTGCATCTGTAGAAGTTTGTGAGTGCTTTTGGTGACAAGCCAAATTTCTTCAGCCTCCTGAGGTTGAAGAGGCGCTGCTGCGCCTTCTTCACAACGTTGTCTGTGTGGGTGGACCAATTCAGTTTGTCCGTGATGTGTACACCGAGGAACTTAAAACTTTCCACCTTCTCCACTACTGTCCCGTCGATGTGGATAGGGGGGTGCTCCCTCTGCTGTTTCCTGAAGTCCACAATCATCTCCTTTGTTTTGTTGACATTGAGTGTGAGGTTATTTTCCTGACACCACACTCCGAGGGCCCTCACCTCCTCCCTGTAGGCCGTCTCGTCGTTGTTGGTAATCAAGCCTACCACTGTAGTGTCGTCCGCAAACTTGATGATTGAGTTGGAGGCGTGCATGCCACGCAGTCGTGGGTGAACAGGGAGTACAGGAGAGGGCTCAGAACGCACCCTTGTGGGGCCCCAGTGTTGAGGATCAGTGGGGTGGAGATGTTGTTACCTACCCTCACCACCTGGGGGCGGCCCGTCAGGAAGTCCAGGACCCAGTTGCACAGGGCGGGGTCGAGACCCAGGGTCTTGAGCTTGATGACGAGTTTGGAGGGTACTATGGTGTTAAATGCTGAGCTGTAGTCGATGAACAGCATTCTCACATAGGTATTCCTCTTGTCCAGATGGGTTAGGGCAGTGTGCAGTGTGGTTGCGATTGTGTCGTCTGTGGACCTATTGGGTCGGTAAGCAAATTGGAGTGGGTCTAGGGTGTCAGGTAGGGTGGAGGTGATATGGTCCTTGACTAGTCTCTCAAAGCACTTCATGATGACGGAAGTGAGTGCTACGGGGCGGTAGTCGTTTAGCTCAGTTACCTTAGCTTTCTTGGGAACAGGAACAATGGTGGCCCTCTTGAAGCATGTGGGAACAGCAGACTGGGATAAGGATTGATTGAATATGTCCTTAAACACACCAGCCAGCTGGTCTGCGCATGCTCTGAGGACGCGGCTGGGAATGCCGTCTGGGCCTGCAGCCTTGCGAGGGTTAACACGTTTAAATGTTTTACTCACCTCGGCTGCAGTAAAGGAGAGCCCGCAGGTTTTGGTAGCGGGCCGTGTCAGTGGCACTGTATTGTCCTCAAAGCGAGCAAAGTTATTTAGTCTGTCTGGGAGCAAGACATCCTGGTCCGCGACGGGGCTGGTTTTCTTTTTGTAATCCGTGATTGACTGTAGACCCTGCCACATACCTCTTGTGTCTGAGCTGTTGAATTGCGACTCTACTTTGTCTCTATACTGGCACTTAGCTTGTTTGATTGCCTTGCGGAGGGAATAGCTACACTGTTTGTATTCGGTCATGTTTCCGGTCACCTTGCCCTGGTTAAAAGCAGTGGTTCGCGCTTTCAGTTTCACGCGAATGCTGCCATCAATCCATGGATTCTGGTTTGGGAATGTTTTAATCATTGCTGTGGGTACGACATCGTCAATGCACTTTCTAATGAACTCGCTCACCGAATCAGCGTATTCGTCAATGTTGTTGTTGGACGCAATGCGGAACATATCCCAATCCACGTGATCGAAGCAGTCTTGAAGCGTGGAGTCAGATTGGTCGGACCAGCGTTGAACAGACCTGAGCGCGGGAGCTTGCTGTTTTAGTTTCTGTTTGTAGGCTGGAAGCAACAAAATGGAGTCGTATCTGCATCCCGGGTGGCGCAGTGGTCTAGGGCACTTCATCGCAGTGCTAGCTGCGCCACCAGAGTCTCTGGGTTCGCGCCCAGGCTCTGTCGCAGCCGGCCGCAACCGGGAGATCCGTGGGGCGACGCACAATTGGCATAGCGTCGTCCGGGTTAGGGAGGGTTTGGCCGGTAGGGAGGGTTTGGCCGGTAGGGATATCCTTGTCTCAGTATGTAAAAAAATAAATATATTTACTAAAATGTATGCACTGTAAGTACTGTAAGTCGCTCTGGATAAGAGCGTCTGCTCTTGGCCGGTAGGGATATCCTTGTCTCAGTATGTAAAAATGTATGCACTCTACTGTAAGTCGCTCTGGATAAGAGCGTCTGCTAAATGACTAAAATGTAAAAAAAAGAAAATGCATATAAATGGATGAGAGAGCTTCCTACTGTCTGAGCTATGTTGTTGATGTAAATTGAGAAGAGAGTGGGGCCTAGGATTGAGCCTTGGGATACTCCCTTGGTGACAGACAGTGGTGGAGACAGCAGATTTTCTGACTTTATACAGTTGAAGTCGCAAGTTTACATACACTTAGGTTGGAGTCATTAAAACTTGTTTTTCAACCTCACAACAAATGTCTTGTTAACAAACTATAGTCTTGGCAAGTCGCTTAGGACATCTACTTTGTGCATGACACAAGTCATTTTCCAACAGTTTTTTCCAGACAGATTATTTCACTTATAATTCACTGTATCACAATTCCAGTGAGTCAGAAGTTAACAAACACTAAGTTGACTGTGCCTTTAAACAGCTTGGAAAAATTCATGGCTTTTGAAGCTTCTGATAGGATAATTGACATAATTTGAGTCAATTGGAGGTGTACCTGTGGATGTATCTCAAGGCCTACCTTCAAACTCAGTGCTTCTTTGCTTGACATCATGGGAAACTCAAAAACAATTATAGACCTCCACAAGTCTGGTTCATCCTTGGAAGCAATTTCCAAACGCCAGAAGGTACCACGTTCCTCTGTACAAACAATAGTATGCAAGTATAAACACCATGGGGCCACTCAGCCGTCATACCACTCAGGAAGGAGAAGCGTTCTGTCTCCTAGAGATGAACGTACTTTGGTGCAAAAAGTGCAAATCAATCCCAGAACAACAGCAAAGGACCTTGTGAAAATGTTGGAGGAAACCGGTACAAAAGTATCTATATCCACAGTAAAATGAGTCCTATATTGACATAACCTGAAAGGCCGCTCAGCAAGGAAGAAGTCACTGCTCCAAAACGGCCATAAAAAAGTCAGACTACGGTAAGTAACCTGCACATGGGGACAAAGATCGTACTTTTTGGAGAAATGTCCTCTAGTCTGATGAAACAAAAATGGAACTGTTTGGCCATAATCACCATCGTTATGTTTGGAAGAAAAAGGGGGAGGCTTGCAAGCCGAAGAACACCATCCCAACCGTGAAGCACAGGGGTGACTGCATCATGTTGTGGGGTGCTTTGCTGCAGGAGGGACTGGTGCTCTTCACAAAATAGATGGCATCATGAGGCAGGAAAATTATGTGGATATATTGAAGCAACATCTCAAGACATCAATCAGGAAGTTAAAGCTTGGTGGCAAATGGGTCTTCCAAATGGACAATGACCCCAAGCATACTTCCAAAGTTGTGGCAAAATGGCTTAAGGACAACGAAGTCAAGGTATTGGAGTAGCCTTCACAAAGCCATCTGTATGTACAACACTTGCTTTAATATGTAGTTGTTATCTTTGTAGTTGTTATCTCAATCCTATAGAAAATTTCTGCGCAGAACTGAAAAAGCGTATGCGAGCAAAGAGGCCTACAAACCTGACTCAGTTACACGAGCTCTGTCAGGAGGAATGGGCCAAAATTCACCCAACTTATTGAGGGAAGCTTGTGGAAGGCTACCCGAAACGTTTGATCCAAGTTAAACAATTTAAAGACAATGCTACCAAATACTAATTGAGTATAAGTAAACTTCTGACCCAATGGGAATGTGATGAAAGAAATAAAAGTTGAAAGAATTCATTCTCTCTACTATTATTCTGACATTTCACATTCTTAAAATAAAGTGGTGATCCTAACTGACCTAAAACAGGAAATTCTTACTAGGATTAAATGTCAGGAATTGTGAAAAACTGAGTTTAAATGTATTTGGCTAAGGTGTATGTAATCTTCCGACTTCAACTGTACACTGCCCTCTTTGAGAGGTAGTTAGCAAACCAGGCCAAAGACCCCTCGGAGACACCAATACTACTTAGCCAGCCCATAAGAATGGAATGGTCTACCATATCAAAAGCTTTGGCCAAGTCAATAAAAATAGCAGCACAGCATTGCTTAGAATCAAGGGCAATGGTGACATCATTGAGGACCTTTAAGGTTGCAGTGACACATCCATGACCTAAGCGGATACCAGATTGCATACCAGAGAGAATACTATAGACATCAAGAAAGCCAGTCAGTTGATTATTGACAAGTTTTTCCAACACTTTTGATAAACAGGGCAAAATAGAAATAGGCCTATAACAGTTAGGATCAGCTTGATCTCCCCCTTTAACTAAAGGACGAACGGTGGCTACCTTCAAAGCAATGGGAACCACCCCAGAGAGGAGAGACAGGTTAAAGAGATAGGCTTGGCGATGATAGGGGCAGCAACCTTAAAGAAGAAAGGGTCTAAAACATCTGACCCAGATGTTTTTTGGGGGTCAAGTTTCAGGAGCTCCTTCATCACCTCGGCCTCTGACTCGGACTCAGAGAAACTTTGTAGCGAGGCAGGGGAAAAAGAGGGAGAAGCATTAGGGATAGTCGCATTAGAAAGGGTGGGAGATGAGGAAATGTTGGACGGGCAAGGAGGCATGGCTGAGTAAAATAAGAATCCTGACTTAATGAAGTGGTGAATAAAAAGTTCAGCCACGTGCTACTTGTCAGTAACAACCACATCAACTTTAAGGGACATAGGCAGCTGTGAGGAGGAGAGTTTATTATCCAGGTCTTTAACTGTTTTCCAGAACTTCTTGCGGTTAGAACCGCAGAGAAAGAACTGCTCCTTAAAGTAACTAAATGTGGCCTTCCGGATAGCCTGGGTGCACTTATTTCTCATTTGCCTGAACGAGAGCCAGTCAGTCTGAGTATGCGTGTGCCGAGCCTTTCGCCAAATGCAATTATTGAGGTGGAGTAACTCTGCAAGATCATGGTAGAACCAGGGGCTGAATCTGTTTTTAATTCTCATTTTCTTTATGGAGGCATGTTTGTTAGCAATACCACTGAAAATATCAAAAAGGTCCAATCGTCTTCGACAGAGGGGATCAAGCTGATTCTATACCATTTCACAGAGGCCAGTTCATGAAGGAAGGCTTGCTCATTAAAGTTTTTTTAGCAAGCGTCTATGACAAATCAGGACAAGTCGTTTTACTGAACAGCCATTACGAACACAGGCTGTGAAACAGTGATCATTAAGGTCATTACAGAAAACACCAGACCGATTCCTATCAGGATTATTTGTGAGGATAACATCAAGAAGAGTAGCCTTTTCTGGGTGTTTGGAGTCATACCTTGTGGAATTGGTAATAATCTGAGAAAGATTCAGGGAGTCCCATGCTTTAGGACTTGGTCAGGTGGTTTAAGCATGTCCCAGTTTAGGTCACCTAGCAGGACAAATTCAGATTTAGTGTAAGGGGCCAGAAGAGAGCTTAGGACAGGCCGGTGCTGATGGAGGACGATAGCACCTAGCAACAGGCAACAAATAGCTATTTGAAAGTTTAATACTTAAAACCAGCAAATCAAATAGTTTAGGGACAAACTTGGTGGAGACAAACGAGCACTGAAGGTGTTGCTTGGTAAAGATTGCCACTCCCCTACCTTTGGAAGATCTGTCTTGCCGAAAAGGTTATAACCAGAAAGGTTAACATCAGTATTCAAAATACTCTTCCTTAACCATGTCTCAGTAATGACCAACACATCTGGATTGGAGCTGTGAACCCACACTTTCAATTCATCCATTTTAGGTAATAATCTTCCAGTGTTATCAAATGTGTACATGCACATTTCCAGATATCATCAACAGTAATACAATCAAGGCAGGGCATAGGACAGGGAGAGTTCTGCAGTGCTGATTTATGCCATCTGAATGTGCATCAGATGGCAACAAGATCCTGTTGTACAGCAATGGCACTAAGCATGATGGGATGTTTATTGCTTAATTAACCCAGGAACCACGCCTGTGTGGATTAAAGCACCTGCTTTCAATATACTTTGTATCCCTCATTTACTTAAGTGTTTCCTTAATTTTGGCAGTTAACAGTAGCTTACTATACCCATTATGCTAAAATGTGCTTATTTGCTAGTAGTACTTCAAATTTGCTATTTGGGGGCTGCCAAATACATTGTATTGCTTGCCACACAAATTTACATGAGAGAAGATCCCGATATGTGTCAGAAGGCGTTTCGGCTGTCGTGGACGAACCTGTCTACTGTACAAGCAAGAAACGTGTGTGTGCACAGCCGATTGGATGACATGTCCTCTACCATCAACGATTGGTCAATGTTAGTCATCGTGGTCTAGGATTGGTCTATCGGAGGGATTAGGAAGTGGTGTTCAAGGGTCAGGGGTTGCTAGCTGTTGTCTTAAACTGCGAACGATATTAGCTAAGTACAGCTGATCGTTGGTATTTATTAACAAGCTTCAAAGACCAGGAACACGTACATATAACTACCTGACGAAATATTTATATCAAAGCATAGCGAAGCCTACCGGCGTTAACGTTATAGCTTTTGTTTAGCTAGCATGTTAACTTTAGCTGTTAGAAAGCATTAGTTTTTTTTTTTTTTTAAAGCTGCACCTTCCTTTCAATTATTATTTATTTAGTGGGCTTTGTCCTCAGTTCGTGGGCTTTGTCCTAATGAATGTTAGTTAGCAGCGTATGCACGAGAAGAGTAATCCTGTACTTGAATGTTTAACATTAGCCACGGAGCTAATTTTGGTAATTAGCTGGCTAGCAATCGTTAGCTTGTTATCTAAAGGGTCATTAAATACTACGAGGATGATTTTGCCTATGGTGATTCTCCTAATAGTTTTCTCACACGGAACAACAGCTGGTAAGTAAAAATAAAAAAAGTCAGCCAGGTAGATGTCAACGTTGAAACTATTTGACAGATTGTGTAACGCAAGTGCTGGCTAGCATTAGCTAGCAAGCTTGTCATTTTCTGAGGCACTAACGTTAGTTATCATTACTGTCAGCAGGGAAGTGCTTTATTCTACGGAGTCGTTCTTTGGATGAATATTGTTTGTCAGCTGATGCGCAATACCTAATCAATTACTATTTTCTTTGTTGTCTTTCTGCAGATGAAGAGCCAGAGGGGAATAATGATCATGCTCCTGAATTGAAGGTAGTTAGCTGTAAACATGAACCTGCATTGCCCTTTTCTATTGCATTTAGACATGGAAGTAGGCCTACCTATCGTTTTCCAAGTTTATATAAGAAGCTGTTTGGTATCATGCAAGCAAAAATATAGGTTAGCATCATAAATGGCAAAAGCAGATTTGCTTTGCAAAGAACCAACCATAAGAAAACACGCGTATAGCCTTGATCTCACTCAAATCCACTAACCTTCAAGCTAATGACAATATAATAAGTGAAGTTATTACATCATGTAACCCCTCCATCCCCTCATATTGCTTGTTTTCCCCTTCTAGTCTTACCATGAGCCCAACTCTGAGGAGGATGAGGTCCCAGTAGGTGCCAGGATTGTAGCAGGAATGGTGACTTCCCCCAGGGAGGCCTCGCAGGCCGAGGGGGAGAGAAGACTCGATGGTGGGGTCCAGGAAGGTGGGCTGGAGGGGGAAGAGAAGGAGGACTTGCCCACTCAACCTCCTCCCGTCGAGGAAAGGCCTAAAGAGGGTAAGGATCCGTAAGATAGCCTTTATTGGCCAGGTGTCACTAGTGGCCATTGCAGTTTGATTTCTATGACTTGTCTGTCTTGACTAATAAAATAATTGCGGAATGTTACATGAAGTGTCATATCTATGTAGTAATTAATTATGAGATCTGTCTGCAATCCACTGAAAGTTTCACTCCATAGATTTCAGCTACCCCACATTTATACCTCTAGAACTGAGAACATTGAGAAATTGGGACAAACTAAGCTTTGCTGACACCTGGCCTTGAGCATGGCAACAATGCAATGTCTTTTTGAACTTGTGCTCAGTGAAACCGTTGGCCCTCGTGGGAAATTAAAACACGCTTGCACCTGTGACATCTCTGAAAGTACTCTGGTGAAGGGTATATGCACCATTTGGCCACTACTGTAGGGTTTATTTCATAATTTAACCAGAATGGTTCAATCTTTAGCATAACTTAAAACAGATTTGAGCTTCAATTTGTTGATGTTTTCCACATACATGTTAATCACCATCCATCTGCTTCCTGTCAGTGTTTTTGCTTAAACATACCACCCTGCCCCTACCACCTGTGATTTTTGGTTGATGCAGTTCCTGTGGTGAATGGTGGCACAGCCAACGGGAAGCCCTGTCTCTTCCCCTTCCTCTTCCTGGGGAAGGAGTATATGGACTGTACTACCGATGGACGGGGGGACGACCGCCTGTGGTGCGCCACCACCTACGACTACGACAGGGACAAGAGATGGGGCTTCTGTGAGAGTAAGTCTCCCTTAAAGCATACACGTGTTAAAAAAAAAATATTATTGTTTTTTTACCCACCCTGTTTCTCTGCCTTAGAGGGACTCGCACATGGACACACCACTTATGTGGCTGAAACAAATTGTCCTTGGCGGATGAATAAAGTTGCTTTGTGTTTAGGGTTGCAAAACTACCTGCAATTTACCAAAGTTACTAGAATCTTTGGTGATTTATAGTTGAATAACTTTTAAAATAATGCATTCATGTGTGTTCATTTTTTTATATCTGTCCATATTGTCTGAGTTTCTAGTGGAAATAACCTAATTATTTTAAATTCACTTTTCAATGAAGCAACTCTTCCAGCTATTGTAATTTTTCATAACTGCCACCAGTTTGTTGACAAAACATTTACAAAGACATTTTGACATAGTAAAATAAGTGTGTAAATATAAGGGATATTTCATAATGAAACCCTCATATTCAACACCAATGGTATATTTAGGATGTTTTACAGCTTTGCCATTCTATTTTTTTAAGAATAATTTTATTATATATTTTACATGTGATAAGACCACACAGAGGGCCAGAAATAAGATACTTGTGATAATCTGAAGTACCCAAAAAGGCCACTAGATTCCATTTGATAAAATTCCCCCCAAAACCTTGAAAGTTACAAAAAATTCTGGTAGTTTACTGGTAAACTTAGGAACTTACCAGAAATATACCCTCCCTTTGCAACTCTAGTTGTGTTGTATATTGTAGCGGAGGAGCAGGTGGAGCAGAGGCATCTAGCGGAGGAGACCGAAAAGGAGTACCAGACAGCCCTCCGCATGATCAACGGAACCAACCGGAAGAGCCAGAAGAAAGAGTGAGCTCTCCTTCTCCTCTTTATTGTCTCATCTACAGTGTTCACCTTAATGTTCATAAGTGCGCTTGCTGACAGCAAGAACACTCTAGAAATCTCACATAGTCTTATCGTTCTTCCTCTTGCTTAAGAGATTCCCTAAAAACACCCCACTTCAATACAGCTATGACTTTTTTGTAGCAGGTTAGTGTCTTCATTAGGTCCTAATCTATGGATTTCACGTGACTGCAAATACAGATATGCATCTGTTTAAAAAAAAACATTTAAAAGGTAGGGGCCGTGGATCAGAACCATCTGGTGTGAACTCCATTTTCCTCATGCAACAGGACACATCTCCTTCGCAAAGAGTTGATCAGGCTGTTGGTTGTGGCCTGTGGGAATGTTGTCCCACTCTTCAGTGGCTATGCGAAGTTTCTGGATATTGGCGGGAACTGGAACACGCTGTCGTACACGTTGATCCAGAGCATCCCAAACATGCTCAATGGGTGACATGTCTGGTGAGTATGCAGGCCATGGAAGAACTGGGACACTTTCAGCTTCCAGGAATTGTGTACAGATCGTAGCGACAATGGGGCCGTGCATTATCGTGCTGAAACATGAGGTGATGGCGGCAGATGAATGACACGACAATGGGCCTCAGGATTTCGTCACGGTATCTCTTTGCATTCAAATTCCCATCAATAAAATGCAACTGTGTTTGTTGTCCATAGCTTATGCCTGCCCATACCATAACCCCACTGCCACCATGGTACACTCTGTTTACAACGTTGACATCAGCAAACAGCGCGCCCTCACGACACCATACACACAGTCTACCCGGCACAGTTGAAGTAAGGATTAATCCGTGAAGAGTACACTTCTCCAGCTTGCCAGTGGCCATTGAAGGTGAAGTTGTTACAATGCCAAACTGCAGTCAGGTCAAGACCCTGGTGAGGACAACAAGCGTGCAGACGACCTTCCCCGAGATGGTTTTTGCAGAAACTCTTCAGTTGTGCAAACCCAGTTTCATCAATCCCGCATGGTGAAGAAACCGAATCTGAAGATCCTGGGCTAGCGTGGTAACACATGGTCTGCGGTTGTGAGGCCGGTTGGACATACTGCCAAATACTCCAAAATGACGATGGAGGCGGCTTATGGTAGAGAAATGAACATTAAATTCTCTGGCAACAGCTCTGGTGGACATCCCTGCAGTCAGCATGCCAATTGCACGCTCCCCCAACTTGAGACATCTATGGCCATTGTGTTGTGACAACTGCACATTTTAGTGTCCTTTTATTGTCCCTAGCACAAGGTGCACCTGTGTAATGATCATGCTGTTTAATCATCTTCTTGATATCCCACACATGTCAGGTGGATGGATTTATCTTGAAAAAGGACAAATGCTCACTAACAGGGATGTAAACAAATTGATTCCTTTGTGCATGTGAAACATTTCTGGGATCTCTTACTTCAGCTAATGAAACATGGGACCAACCTTTTACATGTTTAGTTTATATCTTTGTTCAATATATTTAGGATTGCCATAAACGGGTTGAATAGTTATTGACTCTTGACATTTCAGCTTTTCATTTTTAATGTCTAAAAACATAATTCCTCTTTAACATTATGGGCTGTTGTGTCTATCTGTCCAGTGACACAAAATGCCAATTTAATATATTTTCATTTCAGACTGTAATACAACAAAATGTGGAAAAGGTCAAGGGGTGTGAATACTTTCTGAAGGCTCTGTACATCCACAGCACCTTTTTATTTACTCAACCTTCCTCCTATTCTTCATCTTATTCCTCACCAGGTTGTATGAGAAGCTATTGAAGGTTGCCGGCAAGGGCCACCACAAGGCCATGGAGAAGGTGGCCTATGCCATGCTGTTTGGGGACTACATGGCCCAGAACATCCCCAAGGCCAAGGAGCTGTTTGAGAAGCTGGCCCTGGAGGGCTCCCCCAAAGCTCAGATGGTAATGGTACATTCCTATTTAAACTTAATGGATCCAGGGTAGTCTCATTGACCACGTTTACATGTGCATCATATTCCGGGTTGTAGCTCATGTCCCGCTTAATGTCTTATTTGGAATAAGCTGTTCAAGTATCCATGAATAAACAGAATATTCCTAATTGACGTTCATATGGGTTAAATGGAATAGTTACTGAAATATGGACACTGACTAGGTCTATAACCTCTCACATGTAGCGTTATATAATATTAACTCCTGCATAATTATACATTTCTTGCAGTAAAATGATACAACAGAAGATAAATGTTATTTTTTTCCTTCTTCCCATTCAGCATCACTTGAGAAATGCCTGTGTAATGTGTTTTCTTTGACACTGTTATGCAAGCAGACAGTATTTGCGCCCAAGATGAACTGAAGTCTTATCAGAAACGTGTTTCATTGTTTTCTCAGCTTTACATTTCCTTAACCGTCAACTGATGACATTTGGACATTTTGCACAGAACCCAGCTTTCCATTGTTTTGGAGTTATTGCATTTTCTCCCTGGTCCCTAAATAGAAAAAGGCAAATTTAGCTGTGTTAAATAGGTTACTAATGCATTCATTCTATCAATGTAAGACATTCTGGTGAGCACTACTTTATTTAGTCTTCTAGGGCAACAAGTTATGACAGAAGAGAAGCTGCACGTATCTAACTATAGTTGACAAACAAATGGCCTTACCAAATGTCCGTAAATATAATATGGCCTACCAAATGTCGGAAATCATAAGTTGTCTAAATTAGGGTGAAAGTAGGCTGTACGGAGCATGAGAAAAATATATTATGGAATTATGGTGGATCGAACTGTGCAAGTAGCCTACTTAAAAAAAAAAAAAGTGATTTGTTTGACAAAATGGAAACATCATCACAATAATAACAGGATATTGGTCAGCATGTAAACATGGTCATTGAGACAATGGGGTTTCAGGTTGTCTCCAGGCGATTGCGAAGTAGCATTGGCACAATGACTGGAAGTCTACGGGATAAGATGGCTTTGCGGCCCGCACGTGTGATTGGTTGTAAGATCATTGCGGCCCGCACGTGTGATTGGTTGTTTACATCACACCACCACGTGATTTGGTCGATTGTATCTCACCACTGCCAACAATTGGTCTGCATGGCTAGCTAATGCAGAGTAGATTCTCCATATGACGTTGAGAAATAGTGCATTGTGGGGAGTTTAAAGGTATCTGGAAGTAAGTTATATACACACACAAATAAAAAAGTTATAGGTAACCAGATCGTGACTACAACTAAGTTACTTAGTCTTTGACCACACTGTTACTTTGGTGAGTAAAATCTCATGCTTCCTACCATTTAATTGCCCAAATCTCGCACTATCCCTACAACTGTAGTTCTATTGGGACATTTACACATCCTCTGTAGCTGCTTATTAAAGCTACAGCCACGTAGATTTTGTGTTAAAATATATGATTGACCTTGTTTTTCAATGGGAGTCATTTGTTGATGGATGATGAATAACAGAGTTGATTGTCCGTCAAAAAAAGCCCAATGACAGTCTTTTTACGTATGCAACTCGCTTAAAAGAAGTTGACAGACTTGAATTTAACTTTTGACGGACAATTGTTGAATGCATATAAGATTTCATCTGTGTTCATGCATCTCTGTGTGGTTGTAGGTAGCCTAACGCTCCACCTTGTACTTCCTATAGGCACTTGGCTTCTTGTACGCTGCCGGGTTAGGAGTGAACTCCAGTCAAGCGAAGGTACCAACACCCAGCCTCTCCACTTTCTCTCCCCAAACCTCTCCTTTTCCCATGTAGCCTATATACTGATCAAAAGCTCTGTTTGTTCAGAGGTAGCTTTTGTAGTAGAGCAGGGCGACATGGACACGCATCCATATTACGATAAATTGACTGAATTATAATAAGTAGAAGCATGAGTTTATAACATTACAGTGCACCACAGTTATTTAAATAAATACAAATATTACCCTTAACTATTACTACTTTAAATGTTGTAGCTATCAATTGTCCAGTTTAACAATCACTGATATTTGCAAACTTACTTGATTTCAAACTTCACATTACTCTAGTAGGGCCCTATAGGTTATTTATCGTAATGAACGATATCAGCAAAAAGTCCACGATAAGTTGTCAGTTTGGTTGGTGTTGATTATGTTTGGTTTATCGTCCCAGCTCTATTTCCTAGATGATGTCAAAGTTGGCTGCTAAGCCTGGAATGTAAAGCATAACCCTCCAACTCTGTTTCAGGCGTTGGTTTACTACACCTTTGGGGCTTTGGGCGGGAACCTGGTGGCTCATATGATTCTGGTGAGCTACTTCTGCTCTTTGTACCTTTGAGTAGAGAAGCCTTATAATGTCTCTTGTTCTTCCTGGATATACTGAATAATGATTTACCTTTCCGTCCTTTGCTATTGTTCTCTCTTTAGGGATACCGATACTGGGGTGGTGTGGGCGTACCCCAGAGCTGCGAATCAGCACTGACGCACTACAGACTGGTGGCCAATCACGGTAGGAGGCCACCCCCTCTCAACCAATGAACGTCTTTCACTGTCTCAGATGAGTTCGTCTCAGTAGCTAGGTTTCTATACAATAGGTGACAGATTTTCATGTGAATATTCTAAATTCGGCATAAAAACAATTTGTTTTCATCATATAACCTTGTTGCGGATAAAACGTAGTGCATAAAAAAAATATACTGTTGCGGTTAAATTCCCATGTACCAAATACAAGTTCAATGGGTTTCCATCGCATTTTCAACTCTACGGATGGTTCTGCCACCAAAAGTGTTGTGTAATTTAACAAATGTGCTCACTATGGTCTTGGCACGTGTGCTCTAGCCAACAGCTCATGGATACAGTGCAGATGATGAGATTATGAAAAAAATAGCAAGATTATTTTTGTCAAATGGCAGGCAAGCATTGATCATCATGTCACCAGAATAATAACCTATTTATTGTCTGGGAGCATCAAGCTCATCACGGTGCACTTTCACCACCCTGTGACTTTCTCGTAATTTTATTTCCTCTGTAGCCTAATAAACTACATGCTTTCCAGAGTCGTAGTGGGAGGACCACGCAGCATATCATCGCATGACTCCAAGTTTACTTAGCATAATACATTTTACAGACACAAAAAAGATCCCATCTTGTCTAAAGCATTTTGTCGACATTTGGAGAGTTTACCGACAAATTTGCTGTTTCCATCAGGCCTGTCGTGAAATGTTTTATCCGACATGTACTTGACTCGCATAAAAAGGTTGGATGGAGACCTGGTTAGTGTTTTGAATTGAGAAGACCTGCATTTGAAAAGCCCTAAATTGTAGGTGCTGCAAACTGACTAACGAAAAGGAAAGGCTGCATTCAAAAAGTCACTTTTTGATTCACAGAGCAAGATTTGAGTCCTGAGGCTTTCCTTAGGTGTTACGCAAAGAGCAGGGAGTTTTTCATTCTTTCTCTCCTTAACCTCCAGTGGCCAGTGACGTGTCCCTGACTGGGGGCAGTGCGGTGCAGAGGGTGCGTCTACTGGACGAGGTGGAGAACCCGGGCTCTACCAGCGGCATGCTGGAGGAAGACCTGATCCAGTACTACCAGTTCCTGGCTGAGAAGGGAGATGTACAGGCCCAGGTTAGGGTTCAGATGGGGCACACTGCTCTTACGAGGTTTTTTATTTTTCTGCATAGGAAATTCTTTAGGATTCTTTGCGATGGAAAAGGCATTCCGGATCAACTTGAATGACTAAAACTAAGTATAAAGTATGTAGAAAAAGATAATGGACCTATATATATATTTTTTTTATAATGTGATATTTAAGATCTAACTATATAAAATAAAGGCCAGAGGTGTCGAATTCAATCGCAGCACGGGCCATATTGGGGAATAAACAACATGCATATAAATGCCACCCAAACTGGACATCGTTAAAAAAAACATTTAAATGGTTCCTCATAATGCCCACTTATGAACGTACAGTATGAACGTGTACTGGCTGGCTTGTAGGTGGGTGGGTCTGGGAGGAGGGGTATGTGGCAATGCACTGCCATTTGGTGCGCAGGATGTTGGCAGAGCTTGCTGGGACCTGTAGTACAGTGTGCTGGGGGCTGTATGGAAGTGGGCCAAAATGAATTGACAACCCAAATCCAGACTGCGCAATGATATAAATGTCACTAGCAAGATGGCCCGCGGGCCTTGTGTCTGACATGTGAGCTAGACAGTCAGGGAGAATGGAAAATTCCGTAAATGATGAGTTCAGGAGTATATTTGGCAGCAAGGCATTATACCGTTCCTCGTGGGAGTTAATGGAAATATTCTAATTATCTAATTTTAAAGTTTCTCTGGTGCTTGCATGAATATAGCAAGATAATGAGTAAGCGGGTAATGATTGAAAAGCTGGGCCCTGGTCAAAAGTGATACACTATGTAGGGATTAGGGGGCCATTTGGTATTCCGACGTGGCGTTTCGTGCTATGACCCCATGCTTTGCTCCCAACAGGTGGGACTGGGCCAGCTGCATCTGCACGGTGGTCGGGGGGTAGAGCAGAACCACCAGGTAACCTTTCCCTGACCCATTTTCAACCTTGTTCAAACACTACAGGTGTAGGATCTTAATTTGATCACCCTGTGCAGGAAATGTAAAACTTGTAGTGTATTTGAAGTTTAAAAAGGCTTCGGAAGTTTGTCATATCCACTTAGACATTTCAGACTTGATTTTCCCTTACAAAAAATGTATCAACCCTAAAAAACAGTTATAATTCACATTTCCTGTGGCTGCATGATTATTTTCATGCTGTAGCAAACTGGCTCAAATTAAGATCCTACATCTGTCATGCTCACTCCTGTATTTAGTGTGGATGTTTTTTTTGTCGACAGCGGGCCTACGATTACTTCAACCAGGCCGCGAATGCTGGGAACACGCACGCCATGGCCTTCCTTGGGAAGGTAAGATTATTACATGATCTTATAGGCCTGTAGCACTGTGGAGAAATAAGCAAGTATCTCTACCCTTACTCTGTGGCTGTGCTACCTTTCAGTGGTTTCTCTTACTCTGTTTTCATTTGTTCTCTTCACTCTCTTTTTCTCTCACTATCTTTCAGATGTACTCGGAGGGCAGTGAGTACTTGTCTCAGAACAATGAGACGGCCCTGCAGTACTTCAAGAAGGCCTCCGACCTGGTGAGTAACCAAACCTTGACTAGAATGGACATTCTATATCTGTGGTCCAACCATGGATTGTTAGGCATCCATAATAATATCTATATAGCTCTGTTTGGTTCCTTTTTACTATTATCAAACCATTCACTCATATGGATATCTTGCACAAAGCCCACAGTGTCTGTACTGAATGTAACAATTACCAATATAACAATCCACTGCTTATAGTGGTCAAACTGTTAGACAGAAACATTCCTATACTGTACATATATTTTCAATGCACATGCTATTTCAGGATCAATCTGTTATATTAATAGTAACATTTTAACAGGTTTATATATGTGGTTCTTTAAAGAGTGCACTATTATTTTCAATACTTATTGTTGTGTCTTGGGTGGTTTCTGTCTCTTTTTGATGTCGTTACTCGCTGTTCTTGTCCCCTAGGGTAACCCTGTTGGGCAGAGTGGGCTGGGCATGGCGTACCTGTACGGGAGAGGTGTGCCGGTGGTGAGTGACCGCTCTCCCTCTGCAATTCTACACACTTTGCTATGGGGTGGAGACAAATGTTTGCAGTTTTTAATATTCTATCTGCGTGAGAGTGACTAACAACATCAATCGGGGCCACCGGTTGGTAATTCGACTATGATTACTTCAAGTTTAGATAGCTGGCCGCTAGACTAACTTAACCAATCTAAAACATATTAGCTGTCAGTAGCTTTGTTTCTATGAACTTGCACAATATTATTTTTAGTTTTTGTTGTTGTAGACATTTAGACCGTTTGCATAGAGAATGTAGGCGACAATTGCCTGCTAGGGTGCGTTTCCATTTAACTATCTTGTGTTGATAAAAACAACTGGACGTAATAACGTCACACCCAAAAACAAATAAAATGGAGTAGTTGAAGGGTTTGCCCATTTAGTCAAATTGCGTATTAATAAATTGGCGACTGCCTGTGTGCCCTCCCACCGATCTTTCATGTCTCAGGTAACCTGCGAAAGCCAGCATGGATAGAATACAATTATTGACCAATATTTGCTGTATTTTAATAATTATCATGTGCCAACGTATCGCCACGGTCCGTGCCATGAACTTGCACTTCTGTAGATCTGTAATAATTGGAGGTTGAAACTTGCATTCAGAAAAGCAAGGCGAAGTAATTCGGGCATTCTTGAAAGTCAGGACAATCCTTGTCCTGCAATTATTTTTATAGTTACATTTCATTTTGCAAGCAGCAGGCATTTAGAATGAAATGTGGAGTGTAGCTTACAGTTAAATGATATCACGTGCCCTGCGTACCTTCAAAAGTATTCAGCAATAATTTCTTTTTTCACATTACTCTAGTAGGACCCTATAGGTCATTTTTCAAGTTTCCATTTGTCACAAGTTTAACAAAAGAAAAGTACACCCCTGTCAATTGAATAAAAATGCTGTTTATCTTTACTAAATTTCTCCTATATCTGCTGTTACCATAATGCAATTATTATTTTTGCGACATTGCCTTTGTCAAAACAAACCTGGGTCAATGGACACCTGCCTACTGACTGACATAGCAAGAGAGAACTGCTGATGCACATCCAAATTTGCACCTTTTTTGTATTTTACTATTCTAATTCTCAACAGTAAATTGAGACCCCCACTTTAATAAAAAAAAAATTTGGGGGGTGGAATTGATCGATCAGCCAGTTGCCTATCCCTGCTTTGCACTGTGGTTACATTCCTAAATTCAGCTTTTGTAGACATTGGCATAGGCAATAGAATCCAGCAGCCCTGTACTGTAGGTTTACAGTGCATTCGGAAAGTATTCAGACCCCTTCACTTTTTCCACATTTTGTTACCTTACAGCCTTATTCTAACAAGGATTAAATGTCATTTTTTAACACACACTACCCCATAATGACAGAACAGAAACGTTTTTTTTATTTTTTTATTTTTACAAATGTATAAAAAAAAACGTACCTTATTTACCTAAGTATTCAGACCCTGTGCTATGAGACTTGAAATTTTAGCTCAGGTGCATCCTGTTTCCATTGATCATCCTTGAGATGTTTCTACAACTTGATTGGAGTCCAACTGTGGTAAATTCAATTGATTTGACATGATTTGGAAAGGAACACGTCTGTCTATATAAGGTCCCACAGTTGACAGTGAATGTCAGAGCAAAAACCAAGCCATGAGGTCAAAGGAATGTTTGTAGAGTGCCGAGACGGGATATCTGCAGCATTGATGGTCCACAAGAACACAGTGGCCTCAGTCATTCTTAAATGGAAGACGTTTGGAACCACCAAGACTCTTCCTAGAGCTGGCCGCCCAGCCAAACTGAGCAATTGGTGGCGAAGGGCCTTGGTCAGCGAGGTGACCAAGAACCCAATGGGCACTGACAGAGCTCCAGAGTTCCTCTGTGGAGATGGGAGAACCTTCCAGAAGGACAAGCATCTCTGCAGCACTCCACCAATCAGGCCTTTATGGGAGAGTGGCCAGACGGAAGCCACTCCTCAGTATGAGGCACATGTTTGTGAAAAGGCACCTAAAGGACTCTGCCCTTTAGCCCAGAGAAAAAAGATTATCTGGGCTGATGAAACCAAGATTGAACTCTTTGGCCTAAATGCCAAGCGTTACGTCTGGAAGAAACCAGGCACCGCTCATCACCTGGCCAATACCATCCCTACGGTGAAGCATGGTGGCAGCATCATGCTGTGGGAATGTTTTTCAGGGACTGGGAGACTAGTCAGGATCGAGGAAAAGATGAGCAAAGTACAGCGAGCTCCTTGATGAAAACCTATTCCAGGACCTCAGACTGAGGTGAGGGTTCACCTTCCAACAGGACAACGACCGTAAGCACACAGCCAAGACAACGCGGGAGTGGCTTCGGGACAAGTCTCTGAATGTCCTTGAGTGGCCCAGCCAGAGCCCGTACTTGAAACCGATCGAACATCTCTGGAGAGACCTGAAAATAGCTGTGCAACGACGCTCCCCATCCAACCTGACAGAGCTTGAGAGGATCTGCAGAGAAGAATGGGAGAAATCCCTAAATACAGGTGTGCCAAGCTTGTAGCGTCATACCCAAGAAGAGTCGAGGCTGTAATCGCTGCCAAAGGTGCTTCAACAAAGTACTGAGTAAATGGTCTGAGTACTTATGTAAATGTGATATTTCCTTTTTTTTATTTTATACATTTGCAAAAATTTCTGAACCTGTTTTTGCTTTGTCATTATGGGGTGTTGTGTATAGATTGAGGGGGGTACAATTTAATCAATTTTCGAATAAGGCTGTAACGTAACAAAATGTGGAAAAAGTGAAGGGGTCAGAATGCACCGTATGTCGGTATTTCCTGTGTGATTTACACAATTTTGTGTGTGTGTCTCCATCCTCCAGAATTACGAGTTGGCACTGAAGTACTTCCAGAAAGCAGCGGAGCAGGGCTGGGTGGATGGACAGCTTCAGCTGGGCACCATGTACTACAGTGAGTGCGTGCATGTGGGACTGTGTGTGTGTGTGTATAGGCCACCCTTTTTTTTCTGTTGTTGTATAGTGTAAAGCAGCCTTGTCACTTTTGGTTTCCTGGAAGTGCAATGTTAGTTGCCCACCAACATTCTGCTCCCAACTCTGCACTCTCCGCAGCAGGGGTGTTATCAGCGGGGTGTCAACGGCCACTCATGAAATATGATTGGCCACCCTTAGTGACACCCCATTCTCATTGGGTCAGAGCGCTGTCAATCTGGTTCAGAACAAATTCCCTCACTGGAAAATGATGTCTTGTTTTTCTCTTCACAAAACTACCACTAACAGGTCCTGATCATCATCATAAAGGGGAAACATTTTAACAAATACGCCTATCTAACGCAACAATGTTGTAAAGTTAGTAAGAAGGGATATGCACCTTTTCAAATGATTTTCTACGGATATAAAGCGCTCCGCACATCATCGTTAACAGCTGATTACAGAAATGATTGCTGTTGATATGCAGTCATTGTCAATTGTCTACTTGAGTTGCGAGGTCATTTTCTAAAAGAAAGACTGCATTCTCCATTATGAGCCGCAACTCGCACTACTGAAACGGGTGTCTTTCTCGTCAATACCACTGTTCACCGTTTGCTCCTGTGTCAGCAGGGTGTTATTCCCTTTCTAATGAGAGTTGAGACATATAGTAACAACATTAAACAGCTAAAAGTCTTTCATTTTTTTAACCAGTACATACCCCCATTTGACATGTTTTATTTTGCCCTGTATTTGATTTGTGAGCTTAAATTTGTTAAACATGAAACAAAGTAGGCACCTAGACCATTAAATAAAATGCATCGTAGTTTAAGCCAATTTTCAATGCTATTTGTGATAGAATTTGCTGATTTCTCATGGCCACCCATGACTGGTTTTGGTCCCCCCTTGGCCACCCCATAATTGTTTTTATAGAAATGCTATTTTTATTCTCTTGCACACCATTTTTCTTTGTTGGGTATCTCACTCACTTTTGTCTATCTATTCCTCTTCCTCTCCAGATGGCATCGGGGTGAAGCGTGACTACAAGCAGGCCTTCAAGTTCTTCAATCTGGCCTCGCAGGCAGGGCACATTCTGGCATTCTACAACCTGGCCCAGATGCACGCCACAGGCACCGGCGTGCTGCGTTCCTGCCACACCGCCGTGGAGGTGAGCTAGCTAGCCTTTAGCTAGCTGCTGTACATACAGTGCATTCAGAAAGTATTCAGACCCCTTGACTTTTTACATTACTGCCTTATTCTAAAATTGTTTACATCGTTTTTCCCTCCCTAATCAAGCTACAATACCCCATAATGACAATGCAAAAATAGTTTTTTAGACATTTTGGCAAATTTGATAAACAGAAATATTTCATTTACAAAAGTATTCAGACCCGTTACTCAGTACTTTGTTGAAGCACCTTTGGTACCAATTACAGCCTTGATTCTTCTTGGGTATGACACTAAGCTTGTCACCACTGTATTTGGGGAGTTTCTCCCATTCTTCTCTGCAGATCCTCTCAAGCTCTGTCAGGTTGGATGAGGAGCGTTGCTGTACAGGTATTTTCAGGTCTTCCAGAGATGTTAGATCGGTTTCAAGTACGAACTCTGGCTGGGCCACTCAAGGACATTGAGACATGTCCTGAAGCCACTTCTGCATTGTCTTGGCTGTGTGCTTAGGGTTGTTGTCCTGTTGGAAGGTGAACCTTCGCTCCAGTCTGAGGTCCTGAGCATTCTGGAGCAGTTTTTCATCAAGGATCTCTCTGTACTTTGCTCCGTTCATCGTTTCCTTGATCCTGACTAGTCTCCCAGTCCCTGAACTTTTTATTTTATTTTTCTATATCCCCACGCTGCCACCACCATGGTTCACCGTAGGGATGGTGCCATGTTTCCTCCAGACGTGACGCTTGGCATTCAATCTTGTTTCTCACGGTCTGAGAGTGTTTAGGTGACTTTTGGCAAACTCCAAGGGGGCTGTCATGTGCCTTTTACTGAGGAGTGGCTTCCGTCACCATAAACGCCTGATTGGTGGAGTGCTGCAGAGATGGTTGTTTTTCTGGAAGGTTCTCCCATCTCCACAGAGGAACTCTCGAGCTCTGTAAGAGTGGCCATCAGGTTTTTTTGTCACCTCCCTGACCGAGGCCCTTCTCCCCCGATTGCTCAGTTTGGCCAGGCGGCCAGCTGTAGGAAGAGTCTTGGTGGTTCCAAACTTCTTCCATTTAAGAATGATGGAGGCCACTCCAAATGCCGGAGACATTTTTTTGGTACCCATCCCTAGATCTGTGCCTCGACACAATCCTGTCTCGGAGCTCTACGGGCAATTCCTTCGACCTCATGGCTTGGTTTTTGCTCTGACACGCACTGCCAACCGTTGGACCTTATATAGACAGGTGTGTGCCTTTCCAATTTTTTTTTAAATTTTATTTCACCTTTATTTAACCAGGTAGGCTAGTTGAGAACAAGTTCTCATTTGCAACTGCGACCTGGCCAAGATAAAGCATAGCAGTGTGAACAGACAACACAGAGTTACACATGGAGTAAACAATAAACAAGTCAATAACATGGTAGAAAAAAAAGAGAATCTATATACAATGTGTGCAAAAGGCATGAGGTAGGCAATAAATCGAATAATTACAATTTAGCAGATTAACACTGGAGTGATAAATCATCAGATGATCATGTGCAAGAAGAAATACTGGTGTGCAAAAGAGCAGAAAAGTAAATAAATAAAAGCAGTATGGGGGGTGAGGTAGGTCAATTGGGTGGGCTATATACCGATGGACTATGTACAGCTGCAACGATCGGTTAGCTGCTCGGATAGCAGATTTTTAAAGTTGTTGAGGGAGATAAAAGTCTCCAACTTCAGAGATTTTTGCAATTCGTTCCAGTCGCAGGCAGCAGAGAACTGGAAGGAAAGGCGTCCAAATGAGGTTTTGGCTTTAGGGATGATCAGTGAGATACACCTGCTGGAGCGCGTGCTGCGGGTGGGTGTAGCCATCGTGACCAGTGAACTGAGATAAGGCGGCACTTTACCTAGCATAGCCTTGTAGATGACCTGGAGCCAGTGGGTCTGACGACGAACATGTAGCGAGGGCCAGCCGACTAGGGCATACAGGTCGCAGTGGTGGGTCGTATAAGGTGCTTTAGTAACAAAACGAATGGCACTGTGATAAACTGCATCCAGTTTGCTGAGTAGAGTATTGGAAGCTATTTTGTAGATGACATCGCCGAAGTCGAGGATCGGTAGGATAGTCAGTTTTACTAGGGTAAGTTTGGCGGCGTGAGTGAAGGAGGCTTTGTTGCGGAATAGAAAGCCGATTCTTGATTTGATTTTGGATTGGAGATGTTTGATATGAGTCTGGAAGGAGAGTTTGCAGTCTAGCCAGACACCTAGGTACTTATAGATGTCCACATATTCTAGGTCGGAACCGTCCAGGGTGGTGATGCTAGTCGGGCGTGCGGGTGCAGGCAGCGAACGGTTGAAAAGCATGCATTTGGTTTTACTAGCGTTTAAGAGCAGTTGGAGGCCACGGAAGGAGTGTTGTATGGCATTGAAGCTCGTTTGGAGGTTAGATAGCACAGTGTCCAAGGAAGGGCCGGAAGTATATAGAATGGTGTCGTCTGCGTAGAGGTGGATCAGGGAATCGCCCGCAGCAAGAGCAACATCATTGATGTATACAGAGAAAAGAGTCGGCCCGAGAATTGAACCCTGTGGTACCCCCATAGAGACTGCCAGAGGACCGGACAACATGCCCTCCGATTTGACACACTGAACTCTGTCTGCAAAGTAGTTGGTGAACCAGGCAAGGCAGTCATTAGAAAAACCGAGGCTACTGAGTCTGCCGATAAGAATATGGTGATTGACAGAGTCGAAAGCCTTGGCCAGGTCGATGAAGACGGCTGCACAGTAATGTCTTTTATCGATGGCGGTTATGATATCGTTTAGTACCTTGAGCGTGGCTGAGGTGCACCCGTGACCGGCTCGGAAACCAGATTGCACAGCGGAGAAGGTGCGGTGGGATTCGAGATGGTCAGTGATCTGTTTGTTGACTTGGCTTTCGAAGACCTTAGATAGGCAGGGCAGGATGGATATAGGTCTGTAACAGTTTGGGTCCAGGGTGTCTCCCCCTTTGAAGAGGGGGATGACCGCGGCAGCTTTCCAATCCTTGGGGATCTCAGATGATACGAAGGAGAGGTTGAACAGGCTGGTAATAGGGGGTGCGACAATGGCGGCGGACAGTTTCAGAAATAGGGGGTCCAGATTGTCAAGCCCAGCTGATTTGTATGGGTCCAGGTTTTCCAGCTCTTTCAGAACATCTGCTATCTGGATATGGGTAAAGGAGAAGCTGGGGAGGCTTGGGCGAGTAGCAGCGGGGGGGGCGGGGCTGTTGGCCAAGGTTGGAGTCGCCAGGAGGAAGGCATGGCCAGCCATTGAGAAATGTTTGTTGAAGTTTTCGATTATCACGGACTTATCAGTGGTGACCGTGTTACCTAGCCTCAGTGCAGTGGGCAGCTGGGAGGAGGTGCTCTTGTTTTCCATGGACTTTACAGTATCCCAGAACTTTTTGGAGTTAGAGCTACAGGATGCAAATTTCTGCTTGAAAAAGCTGGCCTTTGCTTTCCTGACTGACTGCGTGTATTGGTTCCTGACTTCCCTGAACAGTTGCATATCGCGGGGGCTCTTCGATGCTATTGCAGTTCGCCACAGGATGTTTTTGTGCTGGTCGAGGGCAGTCAGGTCTGGAGTGAACCAAGGGCTATATCTGTTCTTGGTTCTGCATTTTTTGAACGGAGCATGCTTGTCTAATATGGTGAGGAAGTAACTTTTAAAGAATGACCAGGCATCCTCAACTGACGGGATGAGGTCAATATCCTTCCAGGGTACCCGGGCCAGGTCGATTAGAAAGGCCTGCTCGCAGAAGTGTTTTAGGGAGCGTTTGACAGTGATGAGGGGTGGTCGTTTGACCGCGGACCCGTGGCGGATACAGGCAATGAGGCAGTGATCGCTGAGATCTTGATTGAAGACAGCAGAGGTGTATTTGGAGGGCAGGTTGGTCAGGATAATGTCTATTAGGGTGCCCATGTTTACGGATTTAGGGTTGTACCTGGTGGGTTCCTTGATGATTTGTGTGAGATTGAGGGCATCAAGCTTGGATTGTAGGACTGCCGGGGTGTTAAGCATATCCCAGTTTAGGTCACCTAACAGAACAAACTCTGAAGCTAGATGGGGAGCGATCAATTCACAGATGGTGTCCAGGGCACAGCTGGGAGCTGAGGGGGGTCGGTAGCAGGCGGCAACAGTGAGAGACTTATTTCTGGAGAGATTAATTTTTAAAATTAGAAGTTCGAACTGTTTGGGCATAGACCTGGAAAGTATGACAGAACTTTGCAGGCTATCTCTGCAGTAGATTGCAACTCCTCCCCCTTTGGCAGTTCTATCTTGACGGAAAGTGTTATAGTTGGGTATGGAAATCCCAGAATTTTTGGTGGCCTTCCTAAGCCAGGATTCGGACACGGCAAGGACATCAGGGTTGGCAGAGTGTGCTAAAGCGGTGAGTAAGGCAAACTTAGGGAGGAGGCTTCTGATGTTGACATGCATGAGGCCAAGGCTTTTTCGATCACAGAAGTCAACAAATGAGGGTGACTGGGGACATGCAGGGCCTGGGTTTACCTCCACATCACCCGAGGAACAGAGGAGTAGTAGGATGAGGGTGCGGCTAAAGGCTATCAAAACTGGTCGCCTAGAGCGTTGGGGACAAAGAATAAAAGGAGCAGATTTATGGGCGTGGTAGAATAGATTCTGGGCATAATGTGCAGACAGGGGTATGGTGGGGCACGGGTACAGCGGAGGCAAGCCCAGGCACTGGGTGATGATAAGAGAGGTTGTATCTCTGGACATGCTGGTCTCAATGGGTGAGGTCACCGCATGTGTGGGGGGTGGGACAAAGGAGGTATCAGAGGTACGGAGAGTGGAACTACGGGGTCCATTGCAAACCAAAACAATGATAATGATAACTAGCCTGAACAACAGTATGCAAGGCATATTGATATTTGAGAGAGACATACAATAAGGCATAAAGTGATTGCAGGTCTTGATTGGGAGAGCTAGCTAAAACAACAGGTAAGATAACAGCAGCAATAACAGGGTGCTAGTCTAACACAGCAACAACAGGTAAAAATGGCGACGACTAGGCAGAGAGGGTCGGATTAACTACACACAGATCCTGAGTTAAAGCACAGAGCCGACAGATAAAACACAAATAAACAGAATGGAGTACCGTGAATTAATGGACAGTCAAGCAGGCATCAGCTATGTAGCCAAGTGATCATAGTGTCCAGGGGGCAGCCGTAGATGGAGCAGGGAGGCCTCCACTAAGCTAGCACGCGGCGTTTAAAGTTAGTAGCCCGGGGGGTGGTCTGCTCAGATGGAGGGGGTCTGCTCAGACGTGGTCGTGTCGACAGAGAATCCAAGCCGGATGGCGATGGCGAAAGAGAGGTTGTGAATTGTAGAATTGTGTTTGCTAACTGGTGCTAGCTTCGTGGCAGTGGCGCTAGCTGCGCTAGCTGCAAGCTAGCTGTGAGGATCAGAAGTAGTGGCTCAGGGATTACGGCAGGAATCCGGCGTTGTTGTCGAGAGACAGTCCGATGCTGGTAAATTGGTGAGTAATATCCAGGCTAATAACAGGGCTGGTGTCTGTGCAGAAGGTAAAGGCTGCTAGCAGCGGCAAAAAATGGCTAAATTAGCTTGTAGCTGATTTAGACCAGTTGTGATGGATTGGCAGGGCTCTGTGTCGGCAAAAAAAGGTCCAGTCCAATTGGCAAAAGAGGTATTGTAGCCCAAGAATTCGCTGGTAGACCTCTTCGGCTAGCCGGCAGATGGGCCTAGCTCGAGGCTAGCTCAAGGCTAACTGGTGCTTGCTTCGGGACAGAGGTGTTAGCCAGTAGTAGCCACTCGGTTGCAGCTAGCTAGCTGTGATGATACGGTGTAATTGTCCAGAGCTTGCGTCAGGAATCCGGTGATGTGGTAGAGAAAAAGCAGTCCTATATGCTCTGGGTTGATATCGCGCTTGCAGAGTGGCAGGTATTGGCCCGAGCTGAAGCTGGCTGTGTCCGAGTTAAGGGTGAAGACCGCAGCAGTGGCTAACTGACTACTAGCTAGTAGCTAGTTATCTGGCTAGCTTCTGATTGGGGTTACGGTTCTAAAGTATAAAAAATAGCAGGTCCGTACCACATTGGGTGAGGCGGAATGTAGGAATGTATATTCAGTTCCTAGATGGAAAGTGAAATTAAAATATATACGAAATGTATACGAAAAATACGAGGACTATTTACACGGGACAAGACAAGACAAACACACGTCCGACTGCTACGCCATCTTGGATTCCTCAAGACTAAATCATGTCCAATCAATTGAATTTGCCACAGGTGGACTCCAATCAAGTTGTAGAAACATCTCAAGGATGATCAATGGAAACAGGATGCACCTGAGCTCAATTTCGAGTGTTATAGTAAAGGGTCTGAATACTTATGTAAAGAAGGTATTTCTGTATTTTATTTTTAATACATTTGTACACAGGAAAAATATTTGATCAATTTTAGAATAAGGCTGTAACCACAAAATGTGGAACAAGTCAAGGGGTCTGAATACTTTCCGAATGCACTGTAATTGGCTAGCTACAGCATTAGCCATTAACTAGTCATTTAGATAGCGCTCTATAATTGGAAAGCTGTAGGATTAGCAATTAGCTAGCTAGTTCAGAGGCCCAGCGCTTCAGTTAATTAGCCTTTAAGTATCAAGCAACCCTGCTACACTAGCCACCTTGGAGCTAGCCGTTAGCTAGCCTTTCACAGTTTATTAGCTTTTCGTTAGCTGTGCATTAATCGTCATTATAAACTGTGTGTTTCGAGCCCTGAATGCTGATAGCCATGGTATATCAGACCATATACCATGGGTATGACAAAACATTTGTTTTTACTGCTCTAAATACATTGGTAACCAGTTTATAATAGCAATAAGGCATCCCAGGGTTTGTGGTATATTGCCAATATACCACAGCTAAGGGCTGTATCCAGGCACTCCGCATTGTCCCTAAGAACAGCCCTTAGCCGTGGTATATTGACCATATACCACACCCCCTCGGGCCTTATTGCTTAAATAAGCCATCTGTTAACCTTTATCCATTAGATCAATGCATTAATCACCAGTTAGCTGTCTTCTAGCTAGGCATGAACCAATTAGCCACCTGTTTAGCAATTTATTGTCCTCCATTAGCCGCCATTCAGCCATCCATTAGTTAATTATTTAGCCATTTACTACTCGGTGTCAGTCATTGTCTAGCCAAAACCTACTTACCCATTCCTTAGCCATTGATCCACAACCAGGTTCGGGTACATTTTTATCCTCCCAATGGTAAAAGTTCAAATCAGGAGTTGTGTAATCAGATCCTAGATCTGTGATTATGGGCAATTTCTACCTCGAATTGCCTTAACAGCCCCTTTTGTTCTTGTCTCTCTGTGTTTCTAACTGCATGTGTCTGTGTCTTCATATTTGTGTCTGTGGGCAGCTCTTCAAGAATGTGTGTGAGCGTGGGCGCTGGTCGGACAGGCTGATGGCAGCCTACGGCAACTTCAAGGACGGCGACATGGACGGGGCGCTGGTGCAGTACCTGCTGCTGGCCGAGCAGGGATATGAGGTGGCGCAGAGCAACGTGGCCTTCATCCTGGACCAGCGTAAGAACAAATACACAGTATTTGTCATAAGAGTCCACTAGATAGCTGACAGGGGAACTGTTTTGAGTTCCGTACTGTTTAGCAGCAACCATCTCGGAACCTCAGCCCAGTTCTGTTTCTCCCCCTTCTCCCTGAAGTGTGCACTTGTTCACTCCCCCGCAAGGCTTCAAAAGCATTTGGATTGCAGTAAGCATGGGCAAAAGGGAGCCATGATCCTTCCTTTTTAAATGAATGAATGAAGGGAGGGGAACAACTACACGCTTCGCGAGAAAATTTGTTTCTATGTACATTGGTAAGACACCAATGCTTCCACTTACCTCTGTCACCAGAGAGCACTGTGACCCTATAACATGTGAACCAAGCATATGGCCTGGGGACGGTCTGTGGCCCGCCATCTGTTGTAATGTGTTCCGAACGCTAATCACTGGAAGGCAATGAATCCCCTGTGGTTGTTTAGATATGAAGAAATTGCTACACCATGCCAAAACAATCAATTTCTTTGTGCAGCTCTTCTGATATCTATTTACAGACATGACCTTTGTGAATGCGTTTTAATAAGCACTTCCGATGATATTAAACCATTTGGTACCATTTTCTATTTGAACCGTGTGTGCGTGCGTGTTTCGTTTTAAGTAGAGGAGGCGCAGATCTTCAACGAGAACGAGACATACCCTCGAGCCCTCCTCCATTGGACCAGAGCAGCAGCACAGGGTTGGTTGAGCCTCCTTCATAAATCACCCTTCCATATTTTTGCTGTACTGAGCGGCCATCTTGTCTTTGTACCCTTCAGTAATTGTAGGGGAGGATAGTTGGATGATGCTGGGGGACACTGTATCTTCAACTGTGTTGCCCAGGGCCAAGCTTTTCAAAACATTTCATCCAGATCAAAATGATCCTGAGTTGTGTTAAATTCTGCTTCCCCTTCAGATGTGGTCCCTCATATTTAGATGCATTTTTAAGACAAAAAGGAAGGATCCCATTATATGCTAAAACAAAGATCATGGTATATGAGCCCATGATATTTGGTTTGAAAAACTGGGCCCGGTTTATACAGTGGCTAGGATAAAGCTTGGGGACTAGCACTTCTACGGTTATGGTACTAACTAACCAGTGGTGGAAAAAGTACCCAATTGTCATACTTGAGTAAAAGTATTGATAACTTTTTAATAGAAAGTTACTCAAGTGACAGTCACCCAAAATACTACTTGAGTAAAAGTCTAAAAGTATTTGGTTTTAAATATACTTAAGTATCAAAAGAAAATGTAATTGGTAAAATATGCTTCAGTATCAAATGTAAAATTATATATAATTTCAAATTCCTTATATTAAGCAAAGGGTTTAATATAGAGAGTGCCCTTTTCTTCTTTAAAAAAATGTAAGGATAGCCATGTGCACACTCCAACACTCAGACATGATTCACAAAATATGCATTTGTGTTTAGTGAGTCTGCCAGAACATAAGCAGTAGGGATGACCACGTGTTCTCTTGATAAGTGTGTGAATTTCACAATTTTCCTGTTCTGCTAAGCATTCAAAATGTAATGAGTACTTTGGGTTGTCAGGGGAAATTTATGGAGTAAAAAGTACAATATTTTCTTTGGGAATGTAGTAAAGTAAAAGTTGTCAAAATATAGTACACATACCCCAAAAAACTACTTAAGTAGTACTTTAAAGTATTTTTACTTAGTACCAGTGGTGTAAAGTACTTAATGTGTGTACGGTTCCCGTACTGACTTGTGTGTGTGCTGTATGTTCAACTTTGTTACCCAGGTTATACAGTGGCTAGGATAAAGCTGGGGGACTACCACTTCTACGGGTACGGTACTGACGTGGACTACGAGACCGCTGTCATCCACTATAGGCTGGCCTCGGAGCAGCAGCACAGCGCTCAGGCCATGTTCAACCTGGGCTACATGCATGAGAAAGGCCTGGGCATCAAACAGGTTGGCACCGCACATAAACAAACTCATTCATACACACATGCAACCCTATAAGTCTAACCCCTTACTTTCCCCCTCCTGTAGGATATCCACCTGGCCAAGCGTTTCTACGACATGGCTGCCGAGGCTAGTCCCGAAGCCCAGGTGCCCGTCTTCCTGGCTCTGTGTAAACTGGGCCTGGTCTACACCCTGCAATACCTGCACGACCTCAACGTGAGTGTACAGTACAGAGCACTTCCTGGATCCGGTGCCTCTGGGAGTTTCATTTCCCTGGTTGTTTCCATTTCAACTCATGGGGGCCAGGCTCAATGTTTGAGGCTAACTTAATTTATTACATTTGTACAGGATTCATGGGATTGTACTATGTTTGTTCAATGTAGTCAATGCTCTCTCTCTCTCTTTCTGCTCCCTCTGACCTCCCCTCTCTTTCTCCCCTCCCACCCTGTATCATCCTCCCTCCCCCTCCACCAGATGAGTGAGGTGGTCAGTCAGGTGGACCTGGACCAGCTCCTGGGCCCTGAGTGGGACCTCTACCTAATGACGGTAATCGCCCTGCTGCTAGGCACCGTCATCGCCTACCGCCAGAGACAACACCAGGCAATGCCCCCGCAGCCCCCTCCTCCCCCAGCCAGGCCTGCTCAGGAGCAGGCCCAACCTGAGGCCCAGGCCCAACCTGAGGCCCAGGCCCAACCTGAGGCCCAGGCCCAACCTGAGGCCCAGGCCCAACCTGAGGCCCAGGCCCAACCTGAGGCCCGGGCCCAGCCCCAGGCCGAAGAGGCGCAGCAGTGAGAGATAGAGATGGAGTGGGAAGAGAGAAAGGGAAGGCGATATCCTGATCCATACCCTCTACCTCTTCTCTGGAGGGTTGGTGGGTAAAGGCAGACTAACTTGCTCCCATCTTGGGCACCACCTTTTCCCTCCTGACTCCGGCATGTTGACCACAGACTGTAGGCTACTGAACAGGCCAGACTCGCCCTACTTAACTCTCCGTCTCTATCAATGCTCTCAGACCTCCCAAGTTGAAGAATGAAGAAAGGAATCGGTGAGAGGGAGAGTGGAGCAGGTTGATGGACAAGGCCATGGAACAGAGGCTGTAGAAAAGACAATATAGACTCAACCTCTTAGTGTGTGACTCAGGGTACCGGCAGCAGAATCACTTCTCAGAACTAGCCACACGGGGCAATCGAGGCATCTTCTTAATTATCGTCCGATCTGGGAATGAAACTGTCTTGTTTTGGGCGCTCTAGTAGAGATTAAGCTTTGGAAACAATGGCCAGATTTTTTTCTGCTTTTCCTTTTCAGATTTTACGTATGAGTTTAAGGTTACAAAATAAGATTCCAGATGGCTACACAAACCTTGCAATACCAACATATTCGTCAGGTGGCAGCAATCAGAACTGGGCACGTGAAGTCATCTTCATCTCCTTGTCTTTAGCAAAATGTTTTCACAAATAAGTTTTGTTAAGAACACATTTTGTAAGCATGTTCTGTTCATAAACATTGATTCTTTATCAAGCTAGTTTTTTCAAGCATGCTTTTGTCAGCACATTTGCTTGATTGGCAAGCGTTAAAGCTTTTTGTGTGCAAATATTTCTTTAGCAAACATGCATTGTTTGTCTTTCAATGCAGACGTTTTCTTCAGGATCTTATTTTGTTAGCGAATATGCTTTGTTAGCACATGTGTTGAACTAATGAAGTAAACATAAAACTGCTCATTTATTTGACGTCCAGTTCAAAACCTTTCACTACGTAGCTGAACTTTGGTCAACTTACTTGTTTGAGTGGACCAAGTCATGAAATATATTATTGTCAGTCATTTCAGCTCTGCTATGCTATGGTCAAGCATCAGAATGAAGGATAGAGAATCCTTTGCTACCCCTTCACTAGCTATCCCATTTCCTTCCTCATTGCAGCGCATGATTCTGTGTCTCAGGTTTGATTCTTGATATTTTATCCATATTGCCTAATACGGATAATATCCTTGAGATATGTTACATCTACTAGTAATTGAGTTTGTGGAATCGTGTTTAATTTTTAATCATTTTTAAACTGTTTGATTTGATAAGTTGAACTGCAACAGGAAGAGAGTTGGAGGCCTTTTTGTCAAGACTCATTAGAAGAAAGCAGTGACTTTTTCAGACTATTTGACTTTGTTATATGTGGTTCCACTCAGGGTGTGACTATAGGCCTCACCCCCTCACCAATAGAGCAGGTCGTTGCTTCTCCAGCTTCTGCTTCCCTCGGCTCAGGCTTTAAGTTGTCAAGATCACAGTCATCACCTCCCTTATGTAGTGGCGTCACATAAGCTGATTTCCACACTAGGAAGATTTCCTGATAAGTGTTAAATTAAAGATGTGGGTTATTGAGCCAACAATGAGGGACGCTGCACACTTGAGCAGACCTGGATCCAAATAGTGGGCCCTTGAAGAAATATACATGTCTAATGTCAACAACACATCAAGGACTTCATTGTCTGTCAATTGCCGAAAGGAAAAACCCTGACTGACGTTTTTCAAAATGATTCTGTAAAATTCCCCCATTAACATCCAGTACATTGTCACAGTGAGAGACAGAGAACCTGCAGATATAAAATGGTGATTCAATTAATTCTATCAATGTTATCAGTAATAGGGCCAGACTCTACATTCATTTGTAAGGGAAGAGTAGAGGAAGTACAACCCTTTAATGATTTAATTTTTTCAGTATTTCTATGGATTTCCAGCACAGTCAGCTACAGTGTTAAGTGAAATCTGATTTATTATATTTTCAAATAAGTTTTAGACATATTTCTCAGTTCTCGGAAGGATTGCCAGTACCGGCCAGATTGTGAATTTGTGCCATTCAGAGGTTGAATGGGCAAGATACTGGTTTGTGTCAAGAACTGTCACGGTGCTGGGTTTTTGATGCTCAACAGTTTCCCGTGTGTATCAAGAATGGTCCACCACCGAAAGGACATCCGGCCAACTTGACACAACTCTGTGAAGCATTGTTGTCAACATGAGCCAGTATCCCTGTGGCATGCTTTCGACACCTCAAATCAAATTTTATTTGTCACATACACATGGTTAGCAGATGTTAATGCGAGTGTAGCGAAATGCTTGTAGAGTCCAAGCTAATTGAGGTTGTTCTGAGGGCAAAAGGAGGAATGCAACTCAATATTAAGGTGTTCTTAATGTTTTGTACACTCAGTGTATGTTATGGTTATAGTGACTCTTGACGTTTCTTTCATAATAATGACATAACGTGTTACAAACACATTGGGCAGTTGATAACTGACTATACAGCTGTTACAGAAACCAATTTAGGAACATGTTTGTTTTTGGTATTCCTTAGCCATCTGCTTAAGTGTAATGACCATGACCAGATTTGATGGGATACATTTTTTTCCAACAAGGATTTTTAGATTCCTGATTGAGTTCCAATCCACCCAAACCCTCTTAAGGACAATGGTAAAGTCAGCTGTTGGACATGAGAATTCTGTTATGTCATGCTATGGGGGCCCCGACCAGTCGGGGTCTCAACTTACTGTTAAGTTAGAATAGTACACGAGGTGCAAGTTCGAAATGTGGTTGTGCAGCAGCAGTTTATTTTGTCAGTCACTCAATTACCCATGTCAGCTAACAATTTTTAGTTTGGTAAATTGTTCTAGCCAGTTATTAAAAGTTGTAATCATAGCACGTGTCCGGTCGGTATTTGGCCATCACAATAACTACTCCACCACTATCTCTCCCCAGCAAGGCTCCTATTAAAATAATGATGCTCTATGAGATGAGGAATCAGTCTATCCTTGTTTGGAAAACAATTCAATGAGGCACTTATTTGTGCTGTGAAGGGAGTAGATCCATTTGTATTGGATTACATTATTTTTTACATTCGAGCATTACTCGGATGTGTGAAAGAGGGCAATGATTGGGCCTCAGAGCGTTTTACGGCCTCCAAATAAGTTAAATAATTGAATCATTCTAAACGAAATAAGATCTACATTAATCCCCCCCCATACTCAACTGGCGGACCGTGGTCTGGACCCAGAACGGGGTCAATACGGTGCGTGGACCCAGAACGGGGTCAATACGGTGCGCGGACCCAGAACGGGGTCAGTACGGCGCGCGGACCCAGAATGGGGTTAATATGGAGCTCGGTAGAGCTTCGACCCCTGGTATCAAATAAACACACAAGACATGGATGTGTCGAATTCTGGAAAGGAGCTTTACAACTGCAAACTGTTTTATTCGCCATCAAGAGGGGTGTGAAGTTTTGGGTCGCATGAATTGCGAGGTGGGGGGTTGTTACTATGCAGATAATTGACACCTTTTTGTGACCTAGGAAATGTGTGTGTGACCGGACCTTCTTAAATAGTACTTGAGTACCCCTGCCCTAAATAATCTGACAGTCACACAGGCCTACATCCACAATTTTGAAATGCTCTCACCAGTAAAAGGTTGAGCCAGTGTTTCCTCTAAGAAGCAATTTTCTGTAAAAAAAAACATTCAAGAAGCATGCTCTAATAACAGCCACTAAATAAAACTGAATTATTCAAATAAATGCTTTTCTGTAATTTAGCTCAACATACTGGTAGGCCAAATGGTGGTGTTGTAGTGCATCTTGGAGTTACACTTCCTAAACATTCAGTCAATAATGGATTGGATTTACATAGTGGTCTTTCATCAGGTGCTCAAAGGGCTTTTACATCGCATGCAGCATAAACTCTCCGCATTCACCACCAATGCGTAGCGCCCA
The DNA here is from genome assembly GCF_045679555.1 of Salvelinus alpinus. Lineage (NCBI taxonomy): Eukaryota > Metazoa > Chordata > Actinopteri > Salmoniformes > Salmonidae > Salvelinus > Salvelinus alpinus. The sequence continues at coordinate 35,719,712 of NC_092112.1, read as the reverse complement.
CCTGGGTAATATGTAATGCCATTTGGAGCCATGGAATTCATCAGACATCAGTTGGAGTGAAAGAGATACAATAGATTGTCAAAGTGAAAAAGGTAAAGTGCCAAAACACAATACAGTGGATAATGTAGTGGTGACCTGGTTAGAGGGTGATTCATTCAGTAGAACACGTAGCTACCCTCAGTGCACCACTGACCCCAAGGTCACTTTATTACATGGGAATGGATTACATTTGCCAGCTGCTGCCTCTCCCTCCCTCCTCTCTACAGGGAATCTGAGGGAAGAGAATGTAACTAGAGGTCAGGGGGCAGAAACAGTGGAAAGATAACAGTACAGCATCCTTGTTCAGTACTGTGACAATTCAGGAGGGTCAGTGTGTTTTCTAGTGCTCTGTCAATGGCGTGAACTCATTCTCTGAGATTAGATTGATCCTGGCTCGGGATTAGTGGACATGTCAGCTCTGGCACCAATCTGACAAAGAATTGGCTTTCCTCAGCTATGTTCTAGAAATGTAGCTCTGTTCACATTTGTGCATTGAATATCATTCCTCACTGTTGTAACATCCCTCTTTTATGTTCGAATACTTATGCTTATAAGAACTGAGATCGGACATACTTTAGTTGAAATACTTTGAGTATGCTGGCATTACATGGTTGTTCACAAGGCTTCCAAGCACAACTATATGTCCCTTGTAAAACATGCAATTTGAGTACTTCTGTACAAATACAAGGACTGTATTACAGTATAATGTTTACAAAATTACAACTGTAAAAGCGACTTTTGTGGTATGAACAAAAACCAAAGGAAACATCTTACTGCATACATGTGTTACCTTTTTGTAATAATACTTCCATGTTTGTTCAAACTTTTGAGCTTTTGCAAATTTTGATAACTCCTCAAACACAACTTGTATCTGTACTATATTTACAGATATAACAGAGCTAAAAAAATGGTCCTGCTTAACAACAAAAGCCAAGGCAAAGAGCTATGGCAAAAGGAAATATCACTTCTGTGGACATACATAAATTCCTAAGTGGTTTACTTACATTATAAACGTTGTACCATTTGATCTAACTCAGTAAACTTCAAATGTATCCCTTCTAGCAATAACAAGGACTAAACACAACAATTTAAGACCGTTACATAACAGTTCTGTAAAGGGTGTAGGGACAGGAGGCTGGTGATAAACTGATCGACTCCCTTCCTTAAAGATAAACGGCATCAATATTTCTTACTTTAACAACATTCACTTGGCAGACATCTCTATTCCCCTCCAAGCAGACAAATGACCAAGCAAAAACATACTTGTCTGCAGTGTAGGTATATGGGTCAACATAACCACACTGACATAATCCGTGCTGAACCCCTTCAATATTGTAAAATGATGGGTTGAACATACCCCATATTGCTTTGTGGAATAACAAATACATTTTTTATATCCTGTTTCTTTTTAAGATTTCAAAGAAGATCACACACTACTGGTTGGAAATGCCAGGATATCTTAGTGACACAACAATGACATTGAGAATGGCACAAATCAGTTAAAGCGTAATCACATGATACCACATATCTTCAAGACAGATAAGGAAAACAAGTGTCTTCTCGGTGCGTGATTACTGAATGGTCGATGCTAAGACTTCTGCTGTCCGTGATGTTGCTGTTTTGGCTGTTCTGAGGGCAAAGGGGTGTGCAACTCAATATTAGGAAGGTGTCCTTGTTTTGTACACAGTGTATATTATGTTCCTTAGTGCATTTTTCTTCACGTTTCTATTCGACCAAGCATTCACATATTATTCACTCTGCTATTTTTCCCATCAACAAAACAGATGTACATACAAGCAAATAACTTCCCCTGCTGTCTGTTTCTGGAACAACATTTCCAGATATTGAAAGACACACAGCAACTACTCCCCAGATTGTCTGTGCCTCTTTCAGGCCTTTCCAAAGGTTGGTGACTGTTGGATACCGGAGGTAGGTCATCCACTTCATAAAGTCCTCCTAAGTGGCATGCACAGGGAGCCACAACTTTAACGCACATGTGTTGGCCTCTGGGAAGATAATTTTTTGTTCCTGCAACACTGTTGAGTGTAGGAACTCGATGGTTGGCTTGTCATCAAAACCAAACGGTGGGATCTTTGATGCCCCAGTGGCAAAAACCAGTACATCTTCAAGAGTTAGAGGGATAGTTTCTCCCCCCTCCTCCTCTGGCTTGATGAATGCATCTCTCCCTATGAAATAAAAAATAATAAATTAAGCCATTTTTACTTTTAAATGCTCCAACTAAACAACCTAGATGAATGCCTATACATGTCTTAAACAAGGCTGTTTTAAAGCCACCATTCAGTTCTCATTGCGGCGGTGCTGGACTGTAATGTGTCGAGGACACCAAGGGTCATTAGACCCTCTTTAAACCTTTTTAAAAGAGCAAATGTGATCATTAGCATAGATGACAAACAAATTGCAGAATACATTTCTCCACAAATACCTGAGATTACACTATGATCCACCACTGAGTCATTTAGTCTGTTTTAGCTGTGATTGAGAAGTACAATTAGGAATTTGTTATTCAAAATGTGATTCTGAATGGAACTTAGTCACCTCAATCATATTGCATGTTAACGAAGCAGAATCACTGTTAAGTGTGACATTTTACAATACAGGGACAGCAATGTCATTTTATTGTGCTCCACTGACAGCCAATTGCTATCCAAAATCAACAGAATACAAACATTGCTGCCCCACCACTGCTTGGGCCATGTTGACATGAAACTGACGCTAAGCTTGAAGGTGCCGTTTCTGGGCTTGGCAGCTGTCACACAATGCATCATCAATAGAGTTAGAGGCTGCCAATGAAGAGCATGTTTTAGTACAACACTTCAAACAGCAGTGGGCACCGTCGTACATACCCATACAGATTCCACGCAGCTCCTCATCATCCACCTCTGCCAGTGTGCGCGGTGGGGTCAGCTTTCCTGATAACTGGCAGAAGAGTCGATCGGAGAAGGCGCATGGCCCCACCCCTAAAAAAATAAAGGAGAGCCGCACACTCTAGGAGCTCAGATGCAAAAATATTTATGTCCAACATTTCGACAGACAAGCTGTCTTTAGGGTATAAATGAAAATAAATTATGACCATACCTATGGAGTCAAGTGCCAGGCTTTTCTGGTCCTCTCGTACAACAAAAAAATTGGATTCAGAATGGCTTTAATAAGAAGCCTGACGAATTCACGGGACGGCCCACCAGCCTCCATTGCTTCTTCGTCTTTTCCACACGTGTCCACAAGAATAACATTTAGCTTCAGTTGAAAGTCCGTTTAGCACTTTCCAGAACCATTGCCCTGACCACATTGACAACATTGCCGACAGGTTTGTTGAAATCTACTTTTGACCTCAGGGCCATCAGCCAATCCTTCAGGTCTGGTCTGAAACAGAAGCATCACAGTTGTGTCAACAAGATGACAGGTTTTGTATATTTATAAAGTAACAATCCTTAATCATCACTTTAAATAACTCCAGTCCCGTCATACATAGTACTAAAACTTGGGTTTTGAGAAATTGTATCACTCAAATCCATTTACGTAGCTCTGGATGCAAGGACTAACTGACTGCTAAATGCTATTTTTAAACTCGCTAAAGAGGGCACAAAAATACATGCTACATCGTAAGTGTGATTTATCATCTGACCAACCTAGTATTGTATTTAAATGTAACAGAAATTCCCCCCAAAACATTCTCTTCCTCAGGGTGAGCGGGCCTGCGTGCTGGAGAGGGCCTGCTGGCAGGGGGACGGCGACTGGGTGCTGGAGGAGAGGGCCTACTGGCAGGGGGAGAGCGACTGCGCGTTGAGTGAGATATGCTGCGGGCTGTAGAGTGTCTGTGGGATGGAGCTGACATAGTAGATGCACTAATTTCATGAAACACATAAGACAACAGTACAGGTTTGTGTTAATAACATGACCTCTGGATGGAAAACACATGATGGAAAGTGTCATTCACTCACCTCTACTTCCTCCCCTGACCACAACACATATATAGTGCAGGCTTGGGTCAGTCCATTTCGAACTATGCTCCCCTCCTTCGTGCTCCTCAAGATGTTGTTTAAAAATTGGCACTGGAGGGAGAACATCTTGCTGGCCATTACCTTAGTCCCGGCAAAAGCACTCAAAATGAGCGGGACACTAATCCGGACGCTTATAAGAAATCACGCTAAGCCCTCTGACAAAACATCAGACAGGCATAGTGTCAATACAGGACTAAAATCAAATCCTACTATACCAGCTCTGATGCTCGTCGGATGTGGCAGTGTTTGCAAACTACCACGGATTACAAATGGAAACCCAGCCGCAAGCTGCCCTGTGACGCGAGCCTACCAGACAAGCTAAATGTCCTCTATGCTTGCTTTGAGGCAAGCAACACTGTGTGATCACGCACTTCGTAGCCAATGTGAGTAAGACCTTTAAACAGGTTAACCTTCACAAGGTCGAATGCCAGCCGGATTACCAGGACGTGTACTCAGAGCATGTGCTGACCAGCTGGCAAGTGTTTTCATTTTCAACCTCTCCCAGTCTGTAACACCTACATGTTTCAAGCAGACTACCATAGTCTCTGTGCCCAAGAACACCAAGGTTACCTGTCTAAATGACTATCACCCCGTAGCACTCACATCTGTAGCCATGAAATGCTTGAAAGGCTGGTCATGGCTCACATCAGGACCATCATGCCAGAAACCCTAGACCCACTCCAATTCGCATACCGCTCCAACAGATCCACAGATGACGCAATCTCAAGCACACTCCACACTGCCCTTTCCCACCTGGACAAAATGAACACCTATGTGAGAATGCTGTTCATTGACTACAGCTCACCATTCAACAACATAATGCCCACAAAGCTCATCACTAAGCTAATGACCCTGGGACTAAACACCTCCCTCTGCAACTGGATCCTGAACTTCCTGACGGGCCGCCCCCAGGTGGTAAGGGTAGGCAACAACACATCTGACAGGTATGCTGCAGTTGCAGAATTTCGGATTTGACATAGGAGTAAATAATATTTTATTGAGCGGCAAAACTTGAATATAACAACATTTCCAATCTAAATGTGAAATATAATTGCTGACACAAAAAAGCAACATTTGGGAAAATAATTGTATTTGGATATAAGGTCATGCTTAGGTGAATAAACTATAAATGGAAATAAAGGGCTACAGTTTACACTTTTATAGGTGTTTCATGAAATGTTGTTTTTAGAAAAGGAGTGTTTTTAAAAAGTACTGGGGCAATTGTAATTATTTCAATAAAATATGGGAGATGTCACCATTAATATCTGCACTATGGGGAGATTTGATGTGTCCCTCTTTTTAAGTCCCTCTTTTTAACTCACCTGCACATTCATTTTCTTTGTTCTTTCTTTTCAATAGTTGTTTTTAATTCATAAAATAATATTCATTGGAATGTAATATAACTGATAACATTAAATGACATTGGAATATAACATTTAATAATTATAACTCATAACTTAACTAATTAATTCAGTGTAACATTGTGGCAACTCTTGTGCTCTGTTATTGCACAAATCTAATTTGTAAATAGGTCACAAATAAAACTATCCCCAGTAAAATTGGAGCACAACTCATGAGCCCACCTCCTACACTGCTCACACCTAATACAGTCCCCACCTGTGACTGAAAACAGGGGGAGAGATGCCAATTGAAAAACTCTCTCTTAAAACATGCCTAGGAACTGCGGTAGAACTTTACCAAGCTGGATAAATCCGGCACCATTGAAACGTTGATTAATGTGCACTGTCCCTGCAAAAATGTAAATAAACTCAAACTCAAAAACGTAGCTCGCTATCTAGCTATATAACATAAAATTCTGTGTAAAATAGCTAAAAGGCTATAAAGTAGCATTAACTGTAAAGCTATCAGTCACTAGTGGAAACATTTGCAACTGCAATTAAGTTACGTTATCTTTTTTCATGTATTTTACCTCAGACGATCTGGTAGCTTATGCTAACTAGCTAGCTGGCTAGCATTTACTGCTAGTGAAGTTGTTAGCTAGAAAGTTCGCATAAACTAGCGCTAACCAGGCTAGTCATTGTGTAAATATTGCCCCCAACACACTCATCCAACATATTACTACTTTACAAAAAAATTATATATTTTTCTCTATCTCTTAACAAGTGGATTATTTATCTTAAGGCTTTTCTACTTGTATAGATCTAACTTCATTGGAATATATCTACAAAATCGTTTTGTTGAAATATCTCCAAAAGTTGTGATGACACAGATGTCACGCCCTGGCCTTAGTTATCTTTGTTTTCTTTATTATTTTAGTTAGGTCAGGGTGTGACATGGGGGATGTATGTGTTTTGTATTGTCTAGGGGGTTTTGTATGTTTATGGGGCAGTGTCTAGTCTAGGTGTATGTATGTCTATGGTTGCCTAGATTGGTTCTCAATTAGAGACAGCTGTCTATCGTTGTCTCTGATTGGGAACCATATTTAGGCAGCCATATTCATTGGGTAGTTCGTGGGTTATTGTCTATGTCTATGTGTAGTGTTTAGTGTCAGCACTATTTTGGATTATAGCGTCACGTTCGTTCGTTTTTTGTAGTTTGTAAAGTGTTCTTCGTTTTTGTCTTCATTAAAAATAGAAGATGTATTCAAACCACGCTGCGCTTTGGTCCTCCTCTCTTCCACCATATAACGATCGTGACAACAGAGGACATTTTTTTTAGCAAGAGCAGTGGCAGTGGAAATGTTGGGGAAATAATTGGGTGACATCTTGTGGTGAATTATAGGGGGGAGGGGCAGTTACCTCCTTGTACCCTAATGATCTCCAAAATTCGAGGCAAGTGCATGGTCATGATAACTGGCCTGACTGATTTATCAATCTAAAAATTGTTAGCTGACATGGCTAGTTGAGTGACTGTCTGACTGACAAAAGAAGAGAAAAGCTGCTGATGCACAACCAAATTTTGAACTTGCAGTCGGGGGCCCATAGCGGCCAGGGGCCCTACGTGACCACTTATGCCTGATTTTAAAGTAATGTACATATGTCTGGGGGGTTGAAATGGAAACAACCAGGGAATGAAACTCCCAGAGGCACCGGATCCAGGAAGCGCTCTGTACTGTACACTCACGTTGAGGTCGTGCAGGTATTGCAGGGTGTAGACCAGGCCCAGTTTACACAGAGCCAGGAAGACGGGCACCTGGGCTTCGGGACTAGCCTCGGCAGCCATGTCGTAGAAACGCTTGGCCAGGTGGATATCCTACAGGAGGGGGAAAGAGTAAGGGGTTAGACTTATAGGGTTGCATGTGTGTATGAATGAGTTTGTTTATGTGCGTGTGCCAACCTGTTTGATGCCCAGGCCTTTCTCGTGCATGTAGCCCAGGTTGAACATGGCCTGAGCGCTGTGCTGCTGCTCCGAGGCCAGCCTATAGTGGATGACAGCGGTCTCGTAGTCCACGTCAGTACCGTACCCGTAGAAGTGGTAGTCCCCCAGCTTTATCCTAGCCACTGTATAACCTGGGCCCAGTTTTTCAAACCAAATGTCATGGGATCATATAACATGATCTTTGTTGTAGCATATAATGGGATATGTTGGAAAATGTGTAGAATTGCACGACATTTGCTTTAAAACTGCAACAATGTCTCTGTGCCCCATGGCAAAATGAGTAGAATTGCATGACATTTGTTAAAAAATTCCAAAATTGTCTCTCCGCCCGATGGCAAAATGCGTAGAACTGCAGAAAGCTTGCTTTAACAGTGCAACATTTTCTCTACACCCCGTGGCAAAAATGTGTAGAATTGCAGGAAATGTACAAAAAAAAAAATGTATCCACTAGGTGGGGGGGCCTCGCAACCAAATTGCGCTAAGGGCCCCCAAAAGACTAAAGCCGGTCCTGTCTATAATAATGGCTAATTGGCTGTGTGTGGAGGTCAGTTCCCTTGTGCTACTAGCTCTATGGCCGATCCTTTATGCTTTCTGTATAACTGGGCCCGGACTTTGTCACTCAGCTGTTTTGGGTGGGGGAGATAAGGTTGGCCTCATATAATGGCCGTGCACTCTGGCCGTGCATCACATTGTGCTGTCCCCGCACACCACACGCCACTATGGGGTGGCTTTTGATTGCCGTGGCAACCTGTGCGCTAGCCTCCTCTGCCAAAGGTAAGTGCTGGAACCAGCAGGAGAACGGCCTGCACAGAGTCCCTATCTGTGCATATTTCACATTTTACACACACACACACACACACACACACACACACACACACACACACACACACACACACACACACACACACACACACACACACACACACACACACACACACACACACACACACACACACACACACACACATTCCACACACATGTCAGTTACTGTGGCCACATTGTTGGGGCGAGCAGTTTTTTCTGAAAGAGGGGCCTGGCTTGGGTAGGTCGATGTTGGTTTAGATAATGGAGGACCTGTTCAAAAAGGAACATCAGGGATTTTTGGTTTCAAAAGTTAGACATATAAAAGTTTGGCAGCTCGCAGTGATGATAATGAAGACTACAGAAGTAGATCGTAATCACAACAGAAAAAATATGCTTTCCGCATAACCTGACTTCAGTTTCTCTTGGTCTTTTGTATTGGCTGGGTTATGTAAGCACCAGGACAAACTCAGCAGGCAAAACTGTTTCTGGTTGTTGTAATGACATCATTCCAACCAGTTTTGCCTGCTGGGAAGACACCCCTTCATGGATACTGTCTCCTTCTAAGGCAACAAGTGGTGGTGGCAGTATGAGGAAGGCATACGACACTACAGCCAGGAGGCTCTCCACAAGGTACTGTCCCCTTTGACCCTTTTATCATCTTGGTGTAGGCTTGGTGTAGGGTGAAGTTGCCCCTAGACGCTGATGTTGGAGCAGTTTTACATTTACATAACTAATGGTTAAGGTTAGGATTGGGGGCGAGGAAGCTGATCCTAGATTTGTACCTCAGGGAAACTTCTCCCCAGAGCTTTTATTTTCAGTATGCGCCTTCCGTAACCTTTGGTAATGTAAAGGCCTTCATAACACATTAAAAGCAATGAATGTGACAAGTTTAAATTCTCTTTCATCAATGGCATTTTGATTGAATGGTTATTTAGTGCTTATAAAGGTGTTATGTCATCTCACATCAAGGAGACCTATGCTAGATATTGATCTACAGTATGTTATTAAGCATTTGTTACCTGACTTGAATTACCTGAAGATATACTTCATTGGTCTGTGTGTACATCCCTTACACATTGGTATGTGTAGTTGTACATGCTACAGTTGAAGGGATAGTTCACCCAAATTACAAAATGACGTATTGGTTTCCTTGCCCTATAAACGGTCAATGGACAAGGTATGACAGCAATCCATGCTTTGGTTTGTTTCCTTGGCACTGTTTCCACATGCTTACATTTTAGCATTTGTGCCACAAATCCCATTTAAGTCATGGGACCGATATTAGCATGATTTGAACATGATGTGTGAAAAATGCTCATTTTGGTCCCATGACTTGAATGGGATTTTGCCACATGCTAAAACATTAGCATTTGGAAACAGTGCCAGCTACTGCCAGGGAAACTACACCAAAGCATGGATTGCTGTCATAACTTGTAAATAAACTGCTTACAGGTTAGGAAAACCAATTTTGTAATTTGGGTGAACTATCTCTTTAATGACATGACTGACTGATTCTGCTATGACTACATGACCTTGGTTGTTTGTTATTCAAGTTAATATTCAGTGTCATGTCAGGTTATCTGAATGTTTGTTCGGGATTGATAGCAATTGACGCACACGCACACACACACACAGTTGTATCTTAGAGGTTGGAACATCTTTCTGGTCTGATGTGGATTCTTGTTCCCTTGCAACTCGTATTGGTACCAGGGGACCATCGTTTCCCCCATTATAATCAGAAATATGTACAGACATATTTACTGCGTTCTACCTTCTATCTGTGTATCTATTCTTTTCTCTCCTTCACTCTCATTCTTGTTTCAGGAGTTTCCAGAGAAAACCAGACCGGTGAACTTCACACATTCTCCTTTCCAATGTCCTGACATGAGTCGCTCGCCCACTGTCCCCTCATCAGGTAAGATGGAACCATCCTTTAGAGTTGATTTAGAAAGTCAATATGTGAACTCCCAGGCCAGTCTTATTCTCTAACTCAAAGGTGTGGTCTAGGATCTGGTATTAATGTAAGCTTGTGGAATCAGGCAGCTTTGCAAGGCTAGGAAACAGCACCATAATGTCCAGCCCCGGGAACAGGGTTTTGGGGGCAGATCCTAGACCAGTCCTCAGAGACATCTTCAACTGCCTTCTCTCTGAGTAAATACTGTATGTTAGAGATCATCAACTAGATTTTCTTGAGTGGATGGTCAGGGGCCCGGAACATAATTACAAATAATTTGTAGACTAAATTGATTGCAAGACGCCCAACAGATATTATATTTGACTAAAACATAATCATTTCAAACCTTGCTTGCATTTGTATATGATCACGTATAGTGCATTTGGAAAGTATTCAGACCAAATACAGGTGTGCCAAGAAGACTCAAGGATGTAATCACTGCCAAAGGTGCTTCAACAAAGTACTGAGTAAAGGGTCTGAATACTTATGTAAATGTGATATTTAATTTATTTGTATTTTTATACATTTGCAAAAATGTATAAAAAACTGTTTTTGTTTTTTCATTATGGGGTATTGTGTGTAGATTGATGAGATGACAAAAACAATTTAATACATTTTAGAATAAGGCTGTAGCGTAACAAAATGTGAAAATATTCAAGGGGTCTGAATACTTTCCGAATGCACTGTACATCTCTCTGCTATGCATGTATACTTGGGAATACTTTGGAACAGATTCCAAAATTTGAATCACTTGGAGGTTATTTGCTGGAGTTTTAGTCTTTTGTGTAAAGCAATATTTTAATATATTTATTTTTATTATTATTATTGTTTTTGCACAGTAAACTTGGGGGGCCAAATAAAATCATCCGCGGGCCTCCAGTTGGGAAACCCTGTTGTATGTTTTCCTTGTGGGAGTTGAACAATTGGATCAATGTTGTTAGTGTAATGGTTTTGGATTCGTAACCTCCCTCCCCAGCTATAAATCGCTAGCTTGAAATCGAATCACGCTATTGTATCGCTAGCTTTTCTAGTGTAATAAACAAAGACGTGACCGCTTGTCAAGCATGGTCCCCGGTCCAAGCCCAGTAAGGGACAAGAAAGGAAGCAAGCACAGTGACACACCTCTTATATTAGCCCTCTACAACCTAATATGATATGTGGACAGTGTAGGAGGCCACCTGGGTCAGCAATGTCAGCATTATAAATCTCTCTCTCTCTCAATATCCACCAATGTGTCCTCTCTCTTGACTTTGTCTCTCTTCTTGCTCTTTAGTTGAGTTGGTAAAGGCAGCGGACATTAAAGTCATTGCTGCCCTTGGGGATTCTCTGACGGTGAGTTCAACGTTGAGTTTGTCTTAACATAAAACACTTTACACTTGACTCTTGACCAGAGTTTTTGGGGCTGTGGGTGTTACTTAAAGGGGGACGTGATTGGTATAACCAATTTTGGACTTTGTGATTAATGATAAATAGCCATTGATTCTTTAAGAATATAATTTACAAATGCTTCATGAGCTTAGTTTAACAGTCGTGCCCCATCAAAACCCAAAATATAAGCTCATTTTGCTCCATTGTTTATAAACAATTAAATTATAAACAAACGTTGTATAGCTTCAAACCACGGTTAAAGGTCCAATGCAGACATTTTTATCTCTATATCAAATAATTTCTGGGTACCAATTCAGTAGCCTACTGTGATGGTTTTGAATGTAATAAAAAAATCTATATATATAAAAAAATAACATTTTAGCAAAGACCAATTTCTCAAGCAAGAATGTTGCTAGGACTGTCTGAGAGTGGTCTGAGTGGGGAAGGGACAACTGAAAATTAGCTGTTATTGGCAGATGTTTGGAAAAAGTCCATCTCAACAAAACCATTATTTTATTTTACACTAGAAGGACATCATCATCATTTTCACAATTTCACAGTATTATTCCAACCTCATAGTGTGGAAATGTATATGAAATACAGGCAAATCACGTTTTTGACTGTACTGGGCCTTTAAAACTATAATGTTGACATCATGGATGGTCAGTCCTCACATCCACAGCTCAGTCTATGAATTTAAGAGTGGTTACATTTCTCCAGCCCTATCCCTCAGCTGTTTACCAAAACAAGTGATGTAGTGGCTGCTTTGTTGTTTTTCAAATCCTGTATTTCCCCTTTAAAGCACCTGATGTCACCTTTTCAAAACTGAAACTAGTAAATGCAAAACCATGCATCCACGTTTAGCTTATTGGAGCAGTTTCACTCAACGCTGCATGGAAATATATGGAAAGTAGTTACTGTAATGAGTTTAACTGAACTGTCTGGACTGGACCAATACAACTAACCAATTCATTTAAAGCTGTTGTGGGCTCAAGACCTCAATGCATTTAAACCATTCAACCACCGCAGATCAGGGCCATTAGAAATTCTGTTCAGGCCAGGGAGAGAAGAAAAGTTAACATTGAACTCAGAATGTTCTAATCGTTCAGGCAGATTGCTTTAATCATAGTAGCTGCATTTGCTAATCTTTGGCACGTACAGTGCCTTCGGAAATAATCAGACTCCTTGACTTTTTCCACATTTTGTTACGTTACAGCCTTATTCTAAAATGGATTTAATATTTTTTTTTTCCTCCTCAATCTACACACAATAACCTAAAATAATGACAAAGCAAAAACAGGTTTTTAGAAATTGTTGCTAATTTATGAAAAAATACGATATCACATTGACATAAGTATTTAGACCCTTTACTCAGTACTTTGTTGAAGCACCTTTAGCAGTGATTACAGCCTCGAGTCTTCTTGGGTATGACACTACAAGCTTGGCACATCTGTATTTGGGGAGTTTCTTCCATTCTTCTCTGCAGATCCTCTCAAACTCTGTCAAGTTGGATGGGGACTGTTGCTGCACAGCTATTTTCAGGTCTCTCCAGAGATGTTAGATCGGGTTTAAGTCCGGGCTCTGGCTGGGCCACTCAAGGATATTCAAAGACTTGTCACTCCTGCGCTGTCTTGGCTATGTGCTTAGGATTGCTGTGTGGTTGGAAGGTGAACCTTCTCCCCAGTCTGAGATCCTGAGCTCTCTGGAGCAGGGTTTCATCAAGGATCTCTCTGTACTTTGTTCCTTTAATCTTTTCCCCATCCTGACTAGTCTCCCAGTCCCTGCCGCTGAAAAACATCCCCACAGCAAGATGCTGCCACCAGCATGCTTTACCGTAGGGATGGTGCCAGGTTTCCTCCAGACGTGACGCTTGGCATTCAGGCCAAAGAGTTCACTCTTGGTTTCATCAGACAAGAGAATCTTGTTTCTCATGGTCTGAGAGTCTTAAGGTGCCTTTTGGCAAACTCCAAGCGGGCTGTCATGTCCCTTTTACTGAGGAGTGGCTTCCGTCTGGCCGCTCTACCAGGAAGGCCTAATTGGTGGAGTGCTGCAGAGATGGTTGTCCTTCTGGAAGGTTCTCCCTTCTCCACAGAGGAACTCTAGAGCTCTGTCAGAGTGACCATCGGGTTCTTGGTCACCTCCCTGACCAAGGCCCTCCCCCGATTGCTCAGTTTGACCGGGTGGCCAACTCCTGGAAGAGTCTTGGTGGTTCCAAACTTCTTCCATTTAAGAATGATGGGGGCCACTGTGTTCTTGGGGACCTTCAATGCTGGAGACCTTTTTTGGTACCCTTCCCCAGATCTGTGCCTTGACCCAATCCTGTCTCAGAGCTCTTCGGACAATTCCTTCGACCTCATGCCTTGGTTTTTGCTCTGACATGCACTGTCAACTGTGGGACCTTATTTAGACAGGTGTGTGCCTTTCCAAATCATGTCCAATCAATTTAATTTACCAGAAGTGGATTCCAATCAAATTGTAGAAACATCTCAAGGATGATCAACGGAAACAGGATGCACCTGGGCTCAATTTCGAGTCTCATAGCGAAGGGTCTGAATACTTATGCAAATAACGTATTTCTGTTTTTTATTTTTAAAGCAATTCCCAAAAATTCGAAAACCTGTTTTTGCTTTGTCATTATGGGGTATTGTGTGTAGATTTCAGATTTTAGAATAAGGGTTCCGAATACTTCCCGAAGGCACTGTATGTCAATGTCATAGTTGAATAATCTTTGACCATTCATTGCGGTCATGGCTGTATCATACTGGAAGTTACTGTTTCGATTAACATACTGTAGTTTGCTATTAACAGTTTTGTGGTTACTGTCTCACTTGAAAGGAAAGTGTTATTAATGGGTATAACCATATGACTCGCCTTGTGGTTGATTGTTTGATGAATTGCTACATGGACTGTCTTGCCCTCTCTATTCAGACCGCCATAGGTGCCAATGCCACCAACGTCCTTGGGATTCCTATCGAGTTCCGTCACGTGTCATGGAGGTACCCAATGAATTGTCTTTAGATGAGAATATGACAAGAATGATGAGAATAAGAATTGTATCAAGATGACAACTTTGCATAGTAATGTATGTTTTCTTGTCCGTTATTTGGTTATTCTGAATGATAGTTCTCTGTCTAATAATAATCAGTCAATTGTTGTCATAATTTGGAAGTAATGCAATTGTTTTTGAATGACAACTTAATGACACTATAGTGGAAAATGTCTTGTGCCTTGCAGCATCGGGGGCCATGGATCATACCAAGATGTCATTACACTGGCAAGTAAGTGCCTTTCGACTCAAATAGCACCTTGAGCTTTGTAGGAACTTTAGTCATTCATTGGCACAAATTAATTCTAACCAGACTGATCTTGGGCAGCCTGGTCCCAGATCTGTTTGTGCTCTTGCCAACTTCATTTCTATAATTGTAAAGCCATAGATGGCAATGAGTGACAAGGAGTGGGCGTAATAGAACAGCAATGCTGGCACTCAGGCTTTATCTTGCATTGTTTTTGCCTGGTTATGGTTAGGTTTGAAGTAATAGCAGATCCTTGATCTATGGTTAGAGGCAACATCTACCTTGACGATAGAATGCACAGTGACCTATCATCCTTCATGTTCTACCTGTGTGAGCGTAAAGGTGTAGGGGGAAGTTGCCCCTAGATGCTGATCTGGGGTCAGTTTTGCATTTCCCCCACTAATGGTTAAGGTTAGAATTGGCGAGGGAAAGCTTATCCTAGATCTGTATGTAGGGGAAAGTTCACCCCAGAGATGGAGACAAAGGAAGAGAATGTGCTCAGCTCTAAATCCTCTTGTGTAACCCAATAGAAAGGGTGCTTGGAACCAAAAATCAATCAAATAAAAAAGGCCAGCACTCACATATATATATATATATTTGATTTTTTCCCCCCTGTGTGAACCCTCCTTTGCATGTGCTCTAGATATCGTAAGGCTTTTCAATCCCAATGTGCTTGGTGCTGCACCGGCCAAGACTGTCCATGGAACCTCAGCCCCCCTCAGCGAAACAGGATTCAACCTGGCCGTGACCGGACACAACACCTTGTAAGAAACCACTATGGTGAAATATGCAAACATACTGTCTGTCTGCCAGAGATTTAACCAATGAAAGTGATGCATAGAGTTGCGTGCACTAAAAAGCTAGTTTGTGCCACGGTACTGGCACAATGCTTGTATAACACAGTGGTCTGATGTCTCATGACATATCTAAACTAACTTTTAAGTGGCTGCAGATTTGAGTTAAATGACACTGCACATTTGAGTTACACTAGTCTCGTGTAGCCATACCTCGAAATCACGTTGTTGTCACACCTCGTTTCTCGATGAGGCCAGAGTTACATACACAATCTGACGATTTCAACGATATTATGTGTAGCTGCCTGTGCTACACTCATTTATTTTGTTTCATGACTAATTTCTGTCTGTGTACTTATTGTTCATTTCATTCTGTAACAGCTCAAAATAATCTGATATTTGGGTTGTTCGTTTTAAAGTTTTTTATTTAGACTTTTGAAAATAAGTAATGAATGTGACAATCCTAGATATGGAAAGATGCCACACCTCCTATCCTTGCAATGGTGTCTTCTGTGACGGCATGGACAGAGACATTGATGGCTATCTCCATTTTAAAGTAGTAAATTGCTTATTTTTCTACTTCCAAGAGTGTATTGTCAGTTTGTAAATAAACTGAAAAGGTGGATATCACCACCTGTTGTGCTGGATTGTGTATTGTCTGAACCGGTATAAAGCCAAGGTTGGTGATTTACAGCCACCTGCAGTTATGGAATGTTTGCTCAGGAGTATAATTAATTGGCTGACCCTTCCTGCTGACGTGATTGGAATTAAGGCACTGTCCAGGGTTGCTCTCTATCCAACTCTATGGTGACACTAGCCTTGACTAACCCTTCTCTGATAATGTTCTGAAAGACTCATATTTCCCAGTGTTCCTCCTGATAATATTATCTGCCTATATCATGCTAAGATAGGACATTGTGTCACAGTTTTGACCTTCACTAATATCACAATCAAAATTATTTTAAAACACACTCAGTATGATTTTTATGGCATGCACAACTCACGAAATATCAAAATGCTGCTAATTAAAAAAACAAAAACAAACACATTCTACAAACAAACACATTTTGTCTGATTCAGCCACTTGTAAATTCAGTATTTCTGGTATTCAATAAAATGTGCAAATGTTTATTCACGTCATTAATACTATTGGAGACATATTTCACATTTAACAGGCTTAAAGCTACAGTCTGGGATTAGAAAAACAACAACAAACTGACCACTCTGCCCTTTGTTTTGGTTAACAGCTGAGGGATGGGGCTGGAGATATGTAACCACTCTTAAACTCATATATACTATATACTCATAACTCGAGTTGGAGCTATGGATGCCAAGACAGACCAACCATGAGTTCAAAATGATAGTTTACCTAGTTTTGAAACTATACAGTGTTTGCTTACAACAACGTTAAAACAAGCTTCTATTTGGTGTTCGGATGGGGAAAGACAGTTGAACTAAGCTCATCTGTGTTTATAAGTTACATTCCCGCAATAATCAATGGCTATCATCAATTTAAAATCCCAAAATGAATGTACCAATAGCAGACTGTAGCTGGTGCTTTTTGCCTCAGTGTTATGATGTGTATTGTAATGTTGCGTAACTGTCCCTTAGTAATCTACCAGGGCAGACCAGACATCTCATCGACACACTGAGAAACTATAAGGTAAGAACCCCCCTACGTCTCCAACATACTGTATAGGATAAAACCCTGTTATATTCAAACTCGTCTGATAACAACTTGTGCTATTTAGACCTTATCACTGAAAAAAATGGTAGCATAGGTGACGGTGTGTTTCTGCTTTAGCCTACTAAAGAAGAGCAGAACTCTAAAACGACATCAGGTGTTTAGAAGTGTGTACCACTCGAACTCATCGGTGCTCTATTTGGTTGTGAAGATTATGGTAATACTACATTTGGAAATACCATAAACACATGTGAAATTGGTAATAAATACATTTCAATACCAATCCAAACCTTTGGGGAATCATTATCTTGCCAAAATAAAACAGCTAGACAAACAGACTGGCACCCAACCGGGATTTGATTATGATTACATTTGAGATCAGCAACTCTCTTTTCAAACCAATGTCTAAGAATGCTTTATTGATTTGAATAGCAATTTTATTACAGTGGTAAATTAAGTACTGACTGACTACTGTATCCCTCTTTCATCCCTTTCTTTACCCAGGGCCTGAACTTTGATGAGGACTGGAAGCTACTGACCATTCTCATAGGCATGAATGACATCTGTGATTACTGCAAGGATAAGGTCTGTGTCATTATAATATGCAGGCTATGCAACTTCATGTGCATATCATAAAGAAAGAGCAAAGGTGTTTACTTCGGCGCTTGTTTCAACACTCTCCTTCCCAGGTTCTTTTCTCAGTGGACAATTACATTCACTACATGACCAACTCCCTGGAAATGCTAATGAATGAGGTAACATCGGGAGAGCTCACAAATATTATCTATGAATATTTTTTAAATAATCCCTTAAAGCGGCAATCGGCAGTTGAAACAACAAACAAGCGTACTCCCCGCCCCTGTTTTGGTAAAAAGATGAGGGATGGCGGTGGAGAAATGCCATCACTCTCAAATTCATAGACAGAGCTATGGATGCCAGTTCTGACCATCTATGATATATAAAAGGATAGTTTTAACGATGTTTTGAGGCTATAGTGTTTGTTTACATTTACTTTGTTTAAAAACAAGCTCATATTTTGAGTTCTGATGGGGTACGACAGTTGAACCAAGCTCATGAGGCATTTATAAGTTATATTCTTCAAGAATAAGTGGGTACATATCATTCACAGGCAGTTAGAACAGCCAAGGCTAGCTTTTTCAAGCAGAAATTTGCTTCCTGCAACACAAATTCAAAAAAGTTCTGGGACACCGTAAAGTCCATGGAGAATAAGAACACCTCCTCCCAGCTTCCAACCGCTCTGAAGATAGGAAACACTGTCACCACCGACAAATCCACTATAATTGAGAATTTCAATAAGCATTTTTCCACGGCTGGCCATGCTTTCCATCTGGCTGCCCCTACCCCGGACAACAGCACTGCCCTCCCCTCTGCTACTCGCCCAAGCTTCCCCCATTTCTCTTTCTCCCAAATACAGTCAGCTGATGTCCTAAATGAGCTGCAAAATCTGGACCCTTACAAATCAGCCGGGCTAGATAATCTGGACCCTTTCTTTCTAAAACTATCTGCTGAAATTGTTGCCACCCCTATTACTAGCCTCTTCAACCTCTCTTTCGTGTCGTCCGAGATCCCCAAAGATTGGAAAGCAGCTGCGGTTATCCCCCTCTTCAAAGGGGGGGACACCCTTGACCCTAACTGCTACAGACCTATATCTATCCTACCCTGCCTTTCTAAGGTCTTCGAAAGCCAAGTCAACAAACAGATTACCGACCATTTCGAATCCCACCACACCTTCTCCGCTATGCAATCTGGTTTCAGAGCTGGTCATGGGTGCACCTCAGCCACGCTCAAGGTCATAAACGACATCGTAACCGCCATCGATAGGAAACAATACTGTGCAGCCGTATTCATTGACCTGGCCAAGGCTTTTGACTCTGTCAATCACCACATCCTCATTGGCAGACTCGACAGCCTTGGTTTCTCTAATGATTGCCTCGCCTGGTTCACCAACTACTTCTCTGATCGAGTTCAGTGTGTCAAATCGGAGGGTCTGTTGTCCGGGCCTCTGGCAGTCTCTATGGGGGTGCCACAGGGTTCAATTCTTGGACCGACTCTCTTCTCTGTATACATCAATGATGTCGCTCTTGCTGCTGGTGATTCTCTGATCCACCTCTACGCAGACGACACTATTCTGTATACTTCTGGCCCTTCTTTTGACACTGTGTTAACAACTCTCCAGGCGAGCTTCAATGCCATACAACTCTCCTTCCGTGGCCTCCAACTGCTCTTAAATACAAGTAAAACCAAATGCATGCTCTTCAACCGATCGCTGCCTGCCCCTGCCCGCCTGTCCAACATCACTACTTTGGACGGTTCTGACTTAGAATATGTGGACAACTACAAATACCTAGGTGTCTGGTTAGACTGTAAACTCTCCTTCCAGACTCACATCAAACATCTCCAATCCAAAGTCAAATCTAGAATTGGCTTCCTATTCCGCAACAAAGCATCCTTTACTCATGCTGCCAAACATACCCTTGTAAAACTGACCATCCTACCAATCCTCGACTTCGGTGATGTCATTTACAAAATAGCCTCCAAAACCCTACTCAATAAATTGGATGCAGTCTATCACAGTGCCATCCGTTTTGTCACCAAAGCCCCATATACTACCCACCACTGCGACCTGTACACTCTCGTTGGCTGGCCCTCGCTTCATACTCGTCGCCAAACCCACTGGTTCCAGGTCATCTACAAGACCCTGCTAGGTAAAGTCCCCCCTTATCTCTGCTCGCTGGTCACCATAGCAGCACCTATCTGTAGCACGCGCTCCAGCAGGTATATCTCTCTAGTCACCCCCAAAACCAATTCTTCCTTTGGACGCCTCTCCTTCCAGTTCTCTGCTGCCAATGACTGGAACGAACTACAAAAATCTCTGAAATTGGAAACACCTATCTCCCTCACTAGCTTTAAGCACCAGCTGTCAGAGCAGCTCATAGATTACTGCACCTGTACATAACCCATCTACAATTTAGCCCAAACAACTACCTCTTTACCTACTGTATTTATTTTATTAATTTATTTTGCTCCTTTGCACCCCATTATTTTCTGTCTCTACTTTGCACTTTCTTCCGCTGCAAACCAACCATTCCAGGGTTTTTTTTTTAGTTTTATTTTACTTGCTGTGTTGTATTCACTTCACCTCCATGGCCTTTTATATTTTTATTTATTTTATTTATTTATACATATATTTGTTTGCCTTCACCTCCCTTATCTCACCTCACTTGCTCACATTGTATATAGACTTATTTTTTTTTCACTGTATTATTGACTATATGTTTGTTTTACTCCATGTGTAACTATGTGTTGTTGTATGTGTCGAACTGCTTTGCTTTATCTTGGCCAGGTCGCAATTGTAAATGAGAACGTGTTCTCAATTTGCCTACCTGGTTAAATAAAGGTTAAATAAATAAATAAATAAAAAATTGGACGTAGCAACTGCAGATTGCCCCTTTAAAGTATACTTCTCAATGGGTCTTCCCTGAATAAATAGGGAAAATACATAGAATACTGTTTTATCACATTATAAATTACGATTTTCAACCCTTAACATTCAGAATGGTAGAGTATAGGTAAGGGATAATCAACGAGGGGCTATGCGTTCTCTGGAAAATAATGAACGACGTGGACTGTGTGTTCCACAACACGCTAGCGGAGTGGAACTGACCTTCCACAGAGTTGCATTATTTTCCAGAGAAAGCATAGAGCCCCGAGTTCACTATCTATATATACCATGGCTATAATTTAGCACATGTACTGCTAGAAATGTGTTGATTTGTAGGTAAAAATGTGTTCAACATCCACTGAAGTAGCTAGCAAGTTTCCTAGATAACTACATTAGTTGCCTTGTTAGCTAAACGAACAAACTTGCTAGTTTAGCTAACCAAACCATCAGTCCTAGCTTGCTATAACCGCGGAGTGCCTGGATACAGCCCTGTTTTCAACAGCGGAGATTTGTATAAACCTTGTAGTCTGTCACTCCGACATTTGCAACATTGTTACAATATTCTAATTCCATCTCCTGCTGTACCATAGTAATGAATCTGTCGGGAGTCAGGATGAGACAGACAGGCAGGCAGCTTTTCTCAGCCAATCGAAATCATGAATCAGCTGGCATAATTTTTATGGATACAATAAAAAATTATTTGATAAAGGTCAAAACGAAACACAGCTAATTTGCAGTCTTTCCAGCTTCAGTTTGAAGTGATTGTGTTAGTGTGTTGTTGGCTAGGACACTGAACAACAGTGTCCTGATGAGTGAGCACATTTTCTGTGCCAGGTACATTTGCGCCTCATTAGCTCATTGTTAGGGATTTATCCAAATAAATGTCACTAGAAAACAGCTTAAACAAATGCAAATGCAGCTACTTTGCTGTTATTCTGGCTGCACTATTGACGCGACTGTAAATTAGTCGTAGTTGGCTAGCTAGCAAGCAAGGGATAAGAATATAACATTTTTAATGAAAATATGTCGCTGGCCGCAACCGGGAGACCCATGAGGCGGTGCACAATTGGCCCAGCGTCGTCCGCGTTAGGGCAGGGTTTGGTCTGCAGAGATGTCCTTGTCCCATCACGCTCTAGCGACTCCTGTGGCGGGCCGGGCGTATTGCACGCTGACACGATCGGCAGGTGTACAGTGTGTCCTCTGACACATTGGTGCGGAGGATGCACGGCTCTCGACCTTCGCCTCTCCCGAGTCCGTACGGGAGTTGCAGCAATGGGACAAGACTGTAACTACCAATTGGATACCACGAAATTGGGGAGAAAAAGGGCAAAAAAATTATTAATAACTGATAATGCCCTCGAAGTTGGTGTTTTGAGGAGATATTAGCACAGTTTGCAGGCCCTTGACTTTGTCTTGGGCCAAACAACATCCGTGCCAATATATCCTCCAAACACTGGCTTCTCGGGCATTATCACTTAAATAATGTACGCTCTATAATGCCCTTCAAGCCAATCAGAAACAAGTATTCAACAATGCCATGGTACAAATAAGTGATAATGCCCTTGAAGCCGGTGTTTGGAGGATATATTGGCACGGGTGTTGTTAGGCCCAAGACAAAGTCAAGGGCCTGCAAACCGTGCCAATATCTCCTCCGAATACTGGCTTCGAGGGCATTATCACTTTCATACAAAGGTTACCAACATATTCAAACAATGATTGACACATTTTCATTTAAAACGTTATTTGGATTAATTTATTGATACTATTTCATCCTTCCACAAGAAATTATGCCGACACAAATCTATGGTTGCTACCCAAGCCGGCTGGTCGTTCGTTCTATTTGTTCGGTTGCCAGAGACGCGACCCAGTCGTTCAGTCTTTTTGTTCTGTAACCGGCTGGAATGTGGTTTTAACCAGCATTCAGCATTCAGGATTAGACCCACCCGTTGTGTAATAAATTATAGTGTGTGTGTTAACATGGCAACATTTGCATTTCTCTTTGTTGCGGTCATAGAAATAGAATGATTCTAATTCTATGGTTGCGGTCTAGGTTCCCCGTATGATTGTGAATGTAGTTCAAATCCTGCCCATGGAAACCTTGAGGCAGGTCCAGAGGCCCACCCCAGGCTGCCTGCTCCAACGGTGAGTGACCTGGCTTTGACCTTTGACCTTAGAATGCAACCACTACGCACTACGGTGTACATTTTAGGACACCCTCAGCCTACTACGGTATAAATTTAGGACACCCTCAGCACCCTCAAGCCTCTCGCCTCTCCCCTCCTTGAGCCAATTGTCAAATCTCCTTGAAATGTAAACCATAATGAACACAGTCACTCTTCCCTTGCACCTACATCATCTTGAAAATATTTTCTAGGGCAAGGGTATTCAACTCTTTCCTTATGAGGTCTGGAGACTACTGGTTTTCTGTTCTACCTGATAATTAATTGCACCCACCTGGTGTCCCAGGTCTAAATCAGTCCCTGATTAGAGGGCAACAACAAAAACAATAGAGTGGAACTGGCTTTGAGGTCCAGAGTTGAGTTTGAGGGCTCTAGGGGCTCCCCATAAGCATCAACAGGGCAACTTCTGATGCTATTATTGTCTCTTCCCAATGTTTATGTTCCTCTAAGGAGGGAACAAATTAAGACAAGCCAATAATGGCAATCGTAGCAGATTTTTAATATTGGTGTGATTAACTCGCTCTATTGTGTATGATGATGTCGCATATGTGGAACCCCACGTTAATATTTGAAAGACCCGTAGGATGCCCTGAATTGTTATGTAACTGAGTTGGATCCTAGGGTCGTCCTCATTAGAACATACCGTAGCAAAATGTTTCACAGCGTTTCTTATTGGTAGAAGTTTAGAAGGTACCACATTTCGGGCCTATTGAACATGACCTTGATTCTTGACCCATCATTTGTTCCAGATCATTCTGTTCCTGCCTGATCAAGCCCGGGGCTGGTTCCCCTGAACTGAAGGAGCTAGTGGAGATCAACCTAGAGTTTCAGGTGGGTGGCGTACCGGTTAATGCCGCCACCTACAGCACACAAACCTATCAGTGTCGGCAGACCTGGGTTTCAAAAACAAAAAAAATCTATTAATGTACTTTATCTGTGCCTGTTTGAACCTGTCTGGCTTAATAAACTAATAGAAAAGACTCAAACCCGGAAAACCCTCCTATCTGGCACTCCAGGCAGACTCGTTAAAAGTATTTTAACAGATTTTTTGAGTATTTGAAAATTAGCCCGAGGGCACTGACCGACGTCCATGGACGTTGAAAAGTAGTGTAAATTTGCTTAGTCTGCCCTGGCCTTGATTTCCACCCCATTCACAGACGTGTTTTCAACGTCCCCAGCCGTTCATTTCTGGTCCGATTCGGACCAGACCAAATCTGATCCAATTTAATTCCACCATCTACAGATGTCTGGGATGGACCAGACTTGATTTGGCCCAAACAGACATCTATAGTTGTTTAAGATTTGGTCCGGACTGGCCTTGATTTGGCCCAAACATAAACAAGTTTGGACAGCATAGTACAGGACAGTATTCTATAGTACAAAACAGTAGACCAAAGCAGAGTACAGGACAGTAAAGAAAAGTAGTATAGTTCAGTACAGTAGAGTATAGTACAGTATAATGTAATGTATTGTACCTGACTATACCCTACTGTACTGTACTACACTGCATTCTACTGTACTCTACTGTGCTCTGCTGTCCATGCTTGTGAAAAGTAGATGTCTATGATTGTTTCAGATAAGGTTCGGACTGACCAAATATGGTCTTGTTTGGAGAGCGGAGCTCATTAAAATAATACCCAGTGTTAATTTTTGCATTTACATTTGTCATTTAGCAGACACTCTTATCCAGAGTGACATTCTACTAAGGTAGATAAACAACCACATATCACAATCATAACAAGAAAAACGTTTCTGAAACCGTTACTGAGATTGTTAATGTAGTTGAAGTGTTCTTCTGTTGTTTCTTTCTGTTGGTCTGGAAACTTTCAACTTGACCACTGCCAGTTCTTAAGCTTTTGAAAAAGCCAACATAAATACATGTGATAGATGGGAGCAATAGTAAATATTCCGTACTGCAATCTTCAGTTGGCTCCGTATTCCTATTTAAATTTGAATGAACATTTTGGAATGTGAAATAATTATTTCTTCATTGACATGTAGTTTTATCAATGTCAACTTCGGGAAAATACTTATTTTGAATGTCCGGAAAAAAATGTATTTTCAACGTCTGGAAAATACGTCTTTTCAATGTCTGACCTCACAGCAGTGTGCGTATTTCTGTTCTAGCCCTACACTAACACACACCTCATTAACTCTCCAGAAACGGCTGGAGCAGCTCCTCCACAGCGATAGCTTCTTCAGGGAGGACTTCGCCGTTGTTCTCCAGCCCTTCATGAAACAAGCAGACCCTCCTCGCCTCCCGGTAAAGTCTCTTGACTGTTACCTGGAATCCTTTTGCTGTTTCAAGCCTGTTTCAATATACTGTATATATATTTATAAGCTATGCGTGATTATCTCACATAGTTTATATATAGATTACCAGTTAATAGTTTGGACACACCTACTCATTCAAGGGTTTTTCTTTATTTTTACTATTTTCTACATTGTAGAATAATAGTGAAGACATCAAAACTATGAAATAACACATATGGAATCATTTTGTAACCAAAAAAGTGTTAAACATTTCAAAATATATTTTAGATTTTAGATTTTTCAAAGTAGCAACCCTTTGCCTTGATGACAGCTTTGCACACTCTTGGTATTCTCTCAACCAGCTTCACCTGGAAGGCTTTTCCAACCGTCTTGAAGGAGCTCCCACATATGCTGACCACTTGTGGCTGCTTTTCATTGGCTGCTTTTCCCAAACCTCTCAATTGGGTTGAGGTCGGGTGATTGTGGAGGCCAGGTAACCTGATGCAGCACTCCATCCCTCTCTTTCTTGGTCAAATATCCCTTACACTGCCTGGAGGTGTGATAGGTAATTTTCCTGTTGAAAAACAAATGATAGTCCCACTAAGCGCAAACCAGATGGGATGGCGTATCGCTGCAAAATGCTGTGGTAGCCATGCTGGTTAAGTGTGCCTTGAATTCTAAATAAATCACAGACAGTGTCACCAGCAAAACACCACCACATCATCACACCTCCTCCTCCATGCTTCACGGTGGGAACCACACATAAGGAGATCATCCGTTCACCTACTCTGCGTCTCACAAAGACACGGCGGTTGGAACCAAAAATGTCACATTTGGACTAATCAGACCAAAGGACAGATTTCCACCAGTCTAATGTCCATTGCTCGTGTTTCTTGGCCCAAGCAAGTCTCTTCTTATTATTGGTGTCCTTTAGTAGTGGTTTCTTTGCAGCAATTTGACCATGAAGGCCTGATTCACGCAGTCTACTCTGAACAGTTGATGTTGAGATGTGTCTGTTACTTGAACTCTGAAGCATTTATTTGGGCTGCAATCTGAGGTGCATTTAACTCTAATGAATTTATAATCTGCAGCAGAGGTAACACTGGGTCTTCCTTTCCTGTGGCGGTCCTCATGAGAGCCAGTTTCATCATAGCGCTTGATGGTTTTTGCGACTACACTTTAAGAAATGTTCAAGTTCTTGAAGTTTTCTGCATTGACTGACTTTCATGTCTTAAATAAGTTACGGACTGTAATTTCTCTTTGCTTATTTGAGCTGTTCTTGCCATAATATGGACTTGGTCTTTTACCAAATAGAGCTATCTTCTGTGTACCTCCCCTACCTTGTCACAACACAACTAATTTGCTCAAATGCCTTTTAACAAGGCACACCTGATAACTGAAATGCATTCCAGGTGACTACCTCACGAAGCTGGTTGAGAGAAAGCCAAGAGTGTGCAAAGCTGTCATCAAGGCAAAGGGTGGCTACTTTGAAGAATCTCACATATAAAATATATTTTGATTTGTTTAACACTTTTTTGGTTACTTCCATATATGTTATTTCATAGTTTTGATGTCTTCACTATTATTCTACAATGTAGAAAATAGTCAAAATAAAGAAAAACCCTGGAATGAGTAGGTGTGTCCAAAATTTTGACTGATACTGTATATGAAAGACTATGTGAGATAATCATGCATGGTAACACATTCACAGAGACATTTATGTGTGAATATTTGGGAATAATTTCATGACCTGTCACTGTTGTGATGTTTGTGTCTCTCTAAACAGAATGGCAAGATCGACATGACCTTTTTCACCCATGACTGCTTTCACTTCACCATAAAGGGCCATGAGGAGCTAGCTAAGGGGCTGTGGAACAATATGGTGAGCGCTACATAATGCTAACAGGATGCTAACAAGATGCTAATATCTAGCTAGCAGGGTCAAAGGTCATGAGCATTGCTCATACAATTTCTCCATTCAGTCTGCTGCTAATGACTGGTATTATGTCACTTTGGCTGAGTGAAGGCTGGTTATTAGTCCTACTCGAGATGTTTCATTCCCGGAAAGGTCTAAAAATGAAAGATGCCACGATCCCGTTGTCAAACATACTACTATCCAAAACCATGACACATCAACAAAGAAGAGGGACAGTAGCTGATTCTGAATTGTGTTGATTTGTGAGCCTTTCTTTTGAAAGGTCAGAATTATCCCAACACCCTTTTATATACATGCTGATTGTGACTCTATACACTGCATATGTGAGGAATGTTGTAATTGTTCATGGAGTATTTGGAAGTGAGCATGACAAGAAATAACAGAAAGGTACAATAGTTGAAACATTGGCGATGTCACCATCAGATGTTTCTTATCTAATTTCCCCAGTTCCAGCCAGAGGGAGGGAAGTTTATGGTGTCAAGCTTTTCTGACCCCATCGAGCTCATCTGCCCACCCATGGTAAGACCTGAGCTGTGACTGAGTGTCCTTTGTTGGTATTTGATACTATTATATTATATATATACAGTGGGGAGAACAAGTATTTGATACACTGCCGATTTTGCAGGTTTTCCTACTTACAAAGCATGTAGAGGTCTGTAATTTTTATCATAGGTACACTTCAACTGTGAGAGACGGAATCTAAAACAAAAATCCAGAAAATCACATTGTATGATTTTTAAGTAATTAATTAGCATTTTATTGCATGACATAAGTATTTGATACATCAGAAAAGCAGAACTTAATATTTGGTACAGAAACCTTTGTTTGCAATTACAGAGATCATACGTTTCCTGTAGTTCTTGACCAGGTTTGCACACACTGCAGCAGGGATTTTGGCCCACTCCTCCATACAGACCTTCTCCAGATCCTTCAGGTTTCGGGGCTGTCGCTGGGTAATACGGACTTTCAGCTCCCTCCAAAGATTTTCTATTGGGTTCAGGTCTGGAGACTGGCTAGGCCACTCCAGGACCTTGAGATGCTTCTTACGGAGCCACTCCTTAGTTGCCCTGGCTGTGTGTTTCGGGTCGTTGTCATGCTGGAAGACCCAGCCACGACCCATCTTCAATGCTCTTACTGAGGGAAGGAGGTTGTTGGCCAAGATCTACATGGCCCCATCCATCCTCCCCTTAATACGGTGCAGTCATCCTGTCCCCTTTGCAGAAAAGCATCCGCAAAGAATGATGTTTCCACCTCCATGCTTCACGGTTGGGATGGTGTTCTTGGGGTTGTACTCATCCTTCTTCTTCCTCCAAACACGGCGAGTGGAGTTTAGACCAAAAAGCTCTATATTTGTCTCATCAGACTACATGACCTTCTCCCATTCCTCCTCTGGATCATCCAGATGGTCATTGGCAAACTTCAGACGGGCCTGGACATGCGCTGGCTTGAGAAGGGGGACCTTGCGTGCGCTGCAGGATTTTAATCCATGACGGCGTAGTGTGTTACTAATGGTTTTCTTTGAGACTGTGGTCCCAGCTCTCTTCAGGTCATTGACCAGGTCCTGCCGTGTAGTTCTGGGCTGATCCCTCACCTTCCTCATGATCATTGATGCCCCACGAGGTGAGATCTTGCATGGAGCCCCAGACCGAGGGTGATTGACCGTCATCTTGAACTTCTTCCATTTTCTAATAATTGCGCCAACAGTTGTTGCCTTCTCACCAAGCTGCTTGCCTATTGTCCTGTAGCCCATCTCAGCCTTGTGCAGGTCTACAATTGTATCCCTGATGTCCTTACACAGCTCTCTGGTCTTGGCCATTGTGGAGAGGTTGGAGTCTGTTTGATTGAGTGTGTGGACAAGTGTCTTTTATACAGGTAACGAGTTCAAATAGGTGCAGTTAATATAGGTAATGAGTGGAGAACAGGAGGGCTTCTTAAAGAAAAACTAACAGGTCTGTGAGAGCCGGAATTCTTACTGGTTGGTAGGTGATCAAATACTTATGTCATGCAATAAAATGCTAATTAATTATTTAAAAATCATACAATGTGATTTTCTGGATTTTTGTTTTAGATTCCGTCTCTCATAGACAGACCTCTACATGCTTTGTAAGTAGGAAAACCTGCAAAATCGGCAGTGTATCAAATACTTATTCTCCCCACTGTATATATACAGTTGAAGTCGGAAGTTTACATACACCTTAGCCAAATACATTTAAACTCCGTTTTTCACAATTCCTGACATTTAATCCAGGTACAAATTCCCTGTTTTAGGTCAGTTAGGATCACCACTTTATTTTAAAATGAAATGAAATTCTGAAATGTCAGAATAATAGTAGAGAGAATGATTTATTTCAGCTTTTAATCCTTTCATCACATTCCCAGTGGGTCAGAAGTTTACATACACTCAATTAGTGTAGTATTTGGTAGCATTGCCTTTAAATTGTTTAACTTGGGTCAAACGTTTCGGGTAGCCTTCCACAAGCTTCCCACAATAAGTTTTGTGAATTTTGGCCTATTCCTTCTGACAGAGCTGATGTAACTGAGTCAGGTTTGTAGGCCTCCATGCTCGCACATGCTTTTTCAGTTCTGCCCACACATTTTCTATGGGATTGAAGTCAAGGCTTTGTAATGGCCACTCCAATACCTTGACTTTGTTGTCCCTAAGCCATTTTGCCACAACTTTGGAAGTATGCTTGGGGTCAATGTCCATTTGGAAGACCCATTTGCGACCAAGCTTTAACTTCCTGACTGATGTCTTGAGATGTCGCTTCAATATATCCACATAATTTTCCATCCTCATGATACCATCTATTTTGGGAAGTGTGTCACTGTGAAGTGTGTCAACCAGTCCCTCCTGCAGCAAAGCACCCCCACAACATGATGCTGCCACCCCCGTGCTTCACAGTTGGGATGGTATTCTTTGGCTTGCAAACGTCCCCCTTTAACCTCCAAACATAACGATGGTCATTATGGCCAAACAGTTCTATTTTTGTTTCATCAGACCAGAGGACATTTCTCCAAAAAGTACGATCTTTGTCCCCATGTGCAGTTGCAAACCGTAGTCTGGCTTTCTTTTGGCTGTTTTGGAGCAGTGGCTTCTTCCTTGCTGAGCGGCCTTTCAGGTTATGTCTATATAGGACTAGTTTTACTGTGGATATAGATACCTGTTTCCTCCAGCATCTTCACAAGGTCATTTGCTGTTGTTCTGGGATTGATTTGCACTTTTCGCACCAAAGTACGTTCATCTCTAGGAGACAGAACGCATCTCCTTCCTGAGTGGTATGACGGCTGCGTGGTCCCATGATGTTTATACTTGCGTACTATTGTTTGTACAGATGAACGTGGTACCTTCAGGCATTTGGAAATTGCTCCCAAGGATGAACCAGACTTGTGGAGGTCTACAAAAAAGAATTCTGAGGTCTTGGCTGTTTTCTTTAGATTTTTCCATGATGTCAAGCAAAGAGGCACTGAGTTTGAAGGCAGGCCTTGAAATACCTCCACAGGTACACCTCCAATTGACTCAAATGATGTCAAAATCAGAAGCTTCTAAAGCCATGATATCATTTTCTGGAATTTTCCAAGCTGTTTAAAGGCACAGTCAACTTAGTGTATGTAAACTTCTGACCCACTGGAATTGTGATACAGTAAATTATAAGTGAAATAATCTGTCTGTAAGCGATTGTTGGAAAAATTACTTGTGTCATGCACAAAGTAGATGTCCTAACCGACTTGCCAAAACTATAGTTTGTTAACAAGAAATTCATAGAGAGGTTGAAATATGAGTTTTAATGACTCCAACCTAAGTGTATGTAAACTTCCGACTTCAACTGTATATATATATAACAGACTATATATTATATTATGATAAGGGAATGGAAGTAGGAATAGGATACAACTCAAATCAAAGTTTATTGGTCACGTACACAGTTTAGCAGATGTTACTAGCTCTTAAAAATGCAGTGAAATGTCAAACTACACAAAAAATAATGCAAAATACTGTAGCACTGTAACAGTAAGCCAAATGCAATCTATATGTATATACACCGGAATCATTTACACAAGATATAATATGTGCAATAGTAGATATATTAGAGTGTGGTATCCAGTATATAAATGAATACAGTATATACACAAATGCAGTGTGTATAAGCAGGGTAACTGAAATGTACAGTAGTAGAAATAATAGAAGGAACATGTCGAGAATACAGCGTTTAAATACACAGTACAAAACCCCATGGCAAAATGGATAGAATTGAAGGGATTTAGCTTCCAGACCAGAGAATATAAATATACAGTGCCAAGAAAAAGTATGTGAATCCTTTGGAATTACCTGGATTTCTGCATAGATTGGTTATCAAATTTGATCTGATCTTCCTCTAAGTCACAACAATAGACAAACATGGTGTGCTTAAACTAATAACACACAAAGTGTTGTATTTTTCTTGTCTATATTGAATACATAATTTAAACATTCACAGTGTAGATTGGAAAAAGTATGTGAAGCCCTAGACGTCAGCTAACCTGGAGTCCAATCAATGAGACGAGATTGGAGATGTTGGTTAGAGCTGCCTTGCCCTATAAAAAAACTCACAAAATTTGAGTTTGCTATTCACAAGAAGCATTGCCTGATGTGAACCATGCCTCGAACAAAAGAGACCTCAGAAGACCTAAGATTAAGAATTGTTGACTTGCGTAACGCTGGAAAGGGATATAAAAGTATCTCTAAAAGCCTTGATGTTCATCAGTCCACGGTAAGACAAATTGTCTATAAATGGAGAAAGTTCAGCGCTGTTGCTACTCTCCCTAGGAGTGGCTGTCCTGCAAAGATGACTGTAAGAGAACAGCGCAGAATGCTCAATGAGGTTTTGAAGAATCCTAGAGTGTCAGCTAAAGACTTACAGAAATGCTAACATCTCTGTTGACGAGTCTACGAAACTTAAAATACTAATCAAGAATGGTGTTCATGGGAGGACACAACGGAAGAAGCCACTGCTGTCAATAAAAAACATTGCTGCACATTTGAAGTTTGCAAAAGTACACCTGGATGTTCCACAGCGCTACTGGCAAAATATTCTGTGGACAGATGAAACTACAGTTGAGTTGTTTGGAAGGAACACACTTCACTATGTGTGGAGAAAAAAAAGGCACAGCACACCAACATCAAAACCTCATCCAAATCCAAGGGTTCACATACTTTACCCACCCTGCACTGTGAATGCTTACACGGTGTGTTCAATAAAGACTTGAAAACGTATAATTGTTTGTGCGTTATTAGTTTAAGCAGACTGTGTTTGTTGTTGTGACCTAGATGAAGATCAGATCAAATTTCATGACCAATTTATGCAGAAATCCAGGTATTTCCAAAGGGTTCACATACATTTTCTTGCCACTGTATATGTATGTGAATAGTGTGCATAGACCGTATGGACAGTATGGGAATAGAAAGGTGTGTACAGTAGTAGTTGCATAGGATGAGCCATGATAAGAATACAGTATATACATACAGTGCATTCAGAAAGTATTCAGACCCCTTGACTTTTTCCACGTTGTTACATTTTCCTCATCAATATACACCCAATACCCTATAATTACAAAGCAAAAGAAGGGTTTTAGAACTTGGCACACCTGTATTTGGGGAGTTTCTCCCATTTCTTCTCTGCAGATCCTCTCAAACTGTCAGGTTGGATGGGGAGCATCGCAGCACCACTATTTTCAGGTCTCTCCAGAGATGTTCGATGTCCAGGCTCTGGCTGGGCCACTCAAGGACATTCAGAGACTTGCTTAGGGTCGTTGTCCTGTTGGAAGGTGAACTTTCGCCCCCAGTCTGAGGTCCTGACCACTCTGGAGCAGGTTTTCTTCAAAGATCTCTCTTTACCTCGCTCCGTTCATCTTTCTCTCGATCCTGACTAGTCTCCCAGTCCCTGCCACTGAAATCCATCCCCACAGCATGATGCTGCCACCACCATGCTTCAGGTTTCCTCCAGACGTGACTCTTGGCATTCAGGTCAAAGAGTTCAATCTTGGTTAGATCAGACAAGAGAATCTTGTTTCTCATGCTCTGAGAGTCTTTAGGTGCCTTTTGGCAAACTCGAAGAGGGCTGTCATGTGCCTTCTACTGAGGAGTGGCTTCCGTCTGGCCACTCTACCAGAAAGGTCTGATTGGTGGAGTGCTGCAGAGATGGTTGTCCTTCTGGAAAGTTCTCCCATCTCCATAGAGGCCCTTCTCCCCCGATTGCTCAGTTTGGCCGGGCGGCCAGCTCTAGGAAGAGTCTTGATGGTAACAAACTTCTTCCATTTAAGAATGATGGAGGCTACTGTGTTCTTGGGGACCTTCAATGCTGCAGACATTTTTTGGTACCCTTCCCCAGAGCTGTGTCTTGACACAATCCTGTTTCTGAGATCTACGGACAATTCCTTTGACCTCGTGGCCTGGCTTTTGCTTTGACACGCACTGTCAACTGTGGGACCTTATATAGACAGTTGTGTTCCTTTCCAAATTATGTGCAATCAACTGAATTTACATGGAGACTATATATATAGATATAGATTTTTAAAGTGATAAGTGTTCAATGACTATATGTATATAGGGCAGCAGCCTCTAAGGTGCAGTGTTGAGTAACCGGGTGGTAGCCAGCTAGTGATTTGTGTTATAATGTCAGGTGGCAACGTCTTTAAAGGGATGGTTCACCCAAATTACAAAAACATATTGGTTTCCTTGCTCTGTAAGCAGTCTATGGACATTAACAATGTCTACACTGTATTTCTGATACATTTTATGTTATTTTAATGGACAAAAAAAAAGCTTTTCTTACAAAAACAAGGAAAATTCTAAGTGACCCCAATTTTTTTTACGGTACTGTATATTTTTCAACACACAATAGCCCATAATGACAAAGCAAAAGTTTTGCAAATGTATACAAAATAAAAAGCGCATTTATATAAGTGTTCAGATCCTTTGCTATGAGACACGAAATTGAGCTCAGGTGCATCCTGTTCCCATTGATCATCCTTGAGATGTTTCTACTACTTGATTGGAGTCTCCATAGACATGGAATCACCGGCCACTTTAATAATGTTTACATATTGCTTTACTCATCACATATGTATACTACCGTTCAAAAGTTTGGGGTCACTTAGAAATGTCATTGTTTTTGAAAAAAAAGCAAATTTTTTGTCCATTAAAATAACATCAAATTGATCAGATATACAGTATAGACGTTGTTAATGTTGTAAATGACTATTGTAGCTGGAAACGGCTGCATTTTAATGGAATATCTACATAGGCGTACAGAGGCCCATTATCAGCAACCATCACTCCTGTGTTCCAATGGCACATTGTGTTAGCTAATCCAAGTTTATCATTTTAAAAGGCTAATTGATCATTAGAAAACCCTTTTGCAATTATGTTAGCACAGCTGCAAACTGTTGTCCTCATTAAAGAAGCAATAAAACTGGCCTTCTTTAGACTAGTTGAGTATCTGGAGCATCATCATTTGTGTGTTCGATTACAGGCTCAAAATGGCCAAAAACAAAGGACTTTCTTCTGAAACTCATCAGTCTATTCTTGTTCTGAGAAATGAATGCTATTCCATGTGAAAAATTGCCAAGAAACTGAAGATCTCATACAACGCTGTGTACTACTCCCTTCACAGAACAGCGCAAACTGGCGCTAACCAGAATAGAAAGAGGAGTGGGAGACCCGGTGCACAACTGAGTAAGAGGACAACTATATTAGAGTGTCTAGTTTGAGAAACAGACACCGCACAAATCCTCCTGGCAGCTTCATTCAATAGTACCCGCAAAACACCAGTCTCAATGTCAACAGTGAAGAGGCGACTCCGGGATGCTGGCCTTCTAGGCAGAGTTCCTTGTCCAGTGTCTGTGTTCTTTTGCCCATCTTAATCTTTTATTTTTATTAGCCAGTATGAAATATGGCTTTTTCTTTGCAACTCTTTCAAAAACAAGGAAGTGTCTAAGTGACCCCAAATTTTTGAACGGTTGTGTATATTTAATAAATTTTAGAATACGGCTGTAACACAACAAAATATGGAATAAGTCAAGGGGTTTGAATACTCTTCGAATGCACTGTATAAAGTGAGGAAAATAATTTTTAAAGTGACAGGTGTTCAATGACTATATGTACATAGGGCAGCAGTCTCTAAGGTGCAGAGTTGAGTACCGGGTGGTAGCCGGCTAGTGACAGTGTCTCAGGTTCACGGCAGGCTACTGGGAGGAGGCCGGCTAGTGATGAATGTTTAACAGTCTGATGGCCTGGAGATAGAAGCTGTTTATCAGTGATCTCAAATGCATTGTTGACCAATTTCTTTCGTGACTAAAGCTGTTTTGGATGTTTAGGATCACCCCTACATCTACACCCGACCTGCCAAAAGAGGCCAGTCCACCATACCCGTTGTCCCCAGGTCGGCTATTCCAACGCGGGAAACCCTTCTTCTGTCTCACCTTGTGGTCCTGGCTGGTATTCTGTCCTGGGCCATCACTGCTTTAGCCTCTCTATAACACTCTCTATAATACTCTAATAAACCTCTACGTGGGGTGAATATAGGCAATATTACGGTTGCAGTTGTAATGACTGTGGGTGTTTTCTTTGTTGCTGCCATGCCTGCATTGTCAAGTATTGAACACAAGAGGGCCCACTGACCCTGGGTCTCTACCAACCCCTGTGTTCTGTGACCATAGAGAATGATAGAGGCCTCTAGTGGCCAAAAGGCCTTATAAGCATGGGCAGCGCCATTGAGGTCTTCTACCATTTTCATGTAGACAACTGGCTGATCCCTCCTGGTGACCCTGTTGGAGTCATGTCCAACCGGGTCATCAGGAGGAATCAGCTTATCGTGAAGAAGAAAATTGACTACTTCAAAATGGAGATGCCCATGCTGTCACAGACACTATAATGGCACAGATACAAATATGAGTTCTCTATCTATCTCTATGGCTGTGACTGAGAAGACAAAAAGACCAACAATGGAAATCTGATATTGGAGGTGGACGTGATATGTCAGTGCAATATGTGCGTGTTGGTGACGCCCAATACACACAGAATGACACAAGCTGCTTTAGAAATCTATGTATCTATCATTGAGAGTGGGATGGGACTGTCAATAGGCATTGTGATTTTCCCCTGTGCTGTGGCAGAGCCTGTTCATCATTCATCTAATTGTGAACCTCTTCTACAATAACAATCCACATCAAACAAAAAGGCCAGGTGATGGCTAAATTTAGCTCATCTCATGTTGTTTCAATGGGTTTGCTCTGAGGCTAATTATTTTAGCATTTTCTGTTTCCTTTAGACTAGAATAGCAAGAACCGCATAATAAACATTGAGTTGCATTGAGAGTATAATGGACTGGCTTTGAAAATAACGTATTTAGGTGAACATGTAAACTGTGAGGTCTCCCATAGGCTATAGGCATGAGATAATTGGTTTTTCAACGGGTAACCTGAGAAACACTTTTTGTCCCCCCCCAAAGAAAGCCTTTTACAGAAGGACAGTTTGCAGTCACTGCTTTTGACCGTGCACAGTGAATTTAATTAATGATATTTTTCCTAATTCCTGACTGAGGCATATTCATACATATTCAAACTTAACCTTGTGTATCTGTTTTAAAGGACAATAAACAGTTTGGCAATTAAACTCATGGAAAGTGTCTTATTGGTCATTCCTATAACATTAGTATAACAAATACTACATTTAATTTGGTAAAATGAATAAAGGTTGATGTATGTCTCATATTTGCCATGATTATTAGGCCTAATAGTCTTCTTTGTAACTGACCTTTTTGACAATTTATCTTGGTTGGTTCTACGTAACTGTCATTGCCATCAGTGTAAGTGTTTCAGTGGATTTAATAATGACTTTGTTATTGCGTTCATTGTAAACCCTGTTTTTGTGCAAACACAACCTTACAATCATTTGATACAGGACAAACACAGGTCCACCTCTGACGCAAAACTGCCTTTATTAGTTCTAAGAAAGCACTCCGATTGAGCTCTCGGAGTGCTGTGCAATTGGAAATTTGAGCCTGCAAACACTGCTGAATGTCCGTACGTCTATTTCTCGCTTCTCATTAAATTGTCCTTCTTTTCTGGTGAAAGAGGTGGAAAGAGTAACAGGATTCACAATCTGAGCACCCAATTCATCAAAGATTTTAGTCATACAGCAGGAACGGTGAAGAGGTCGAAACAGTAAAAAATATTTGTAATTGATGTATGGACTTGTATACTGTATGTTGGAGTCCTATATAAGTATAAGTAAAGCATGGCTAAAAAGGTGCATCTTAAGATCTTTCTTAAAAATGTCTACAGTTACCTAGGCCCTCAGGTCCTACGGCAGGACCACCATCGTGGCTGAATACAGCCTCACCAAACATTTTGGTTCTGACCTTTGGAACAACTAAAAGATCAGTGCCAGAGGATCTGACGGATCGACCAGGCACATATTTAGGTGCAAGGCCAGGAACTGCTTTAAAAATCATTAAAGCAAATTTAAAATCCATTATAAGATTGAAAGAAGACGGGAGAAAAGTTGTTGTTTCATCAGGTTTGTTCTTCCTTCAAATTATATAGTGTATTGTACCTACCTAACACAGCAGCCATCAACAATACATTAAAATATACATCCATAAAAAGGGATTGTTCTGAAAATAGCTGCTGTCACTTCATAAAGGACTTTTGACAACTTCCCATCCCATTGTAATATGGAACATTATTGAAATAATATAATTAAGTGTACCTTTAAGTAACGAACAAAAAGATGATTATACTTACTAAACAGGATGAAAACATAATCATGCATTTATACTCCAGAAGGATGCATCAGATTCTTGATGATTTGCCATGGAGATTGGAGAATGACCTTTGACCTCCTGTTTATTGTTGTAGTAAATCTAGTATACTCAGTGTGTTGTATTACAGACTACTGATTGTAAATTGCTCTGGATAAGAGTGTCTGCTACTAAATAACCAACATGTAAATGATTGTATATAAATCCTATGACAGTGCCATCTCCTAACACAATGAGAAGTCTGTGCAGAAACAGTCGAAATCTAAAGTGTGACGAGCGCTGGATGTACAATCATTTGAAAATAGACACAACTTTCGTGAATCATGTATCTAAGGTAAGGGCTCTATTCAATCTGTAAAGCTGAAGTTTAAAGATTCTGGGACAGAAATGTAAAGGTAATTTCAGATTGAACCTACATATGCAGCGTTTACCGTGAATGCAGTCTCCGCTAAAGCAGGAACATGACCTTTAAAGCTGCAATATGTAACTTTTTGGGCGACCCCACCAAATTCACATAGAAATGTGAGTTATAGATCTGTCATTCTCATTGACAGCAAGTCTAAGAAGCTGTAGATATGTTCTATGTGTGCTATTTCTATGCCTCCTATTCTTAAGTTTTGTTTTTGCATCTTTTACTTTTGGTTTTGTAGGGGAGAACCAGCAGGAAAGTACACTTTGTTTTTTTAAACTAATTACTCAGAGATACTGTAGATAGAGCTAGAGATACTATATTTTATGACAAATGACTTCTACATGTCCTCTACCATTAGCAAATGTAATTTAATTTCTAGGGTAAATGAGTTGAAATCAAATAGACCGAGAACAGAACTAGCGCAACCTTATTTTTGTACCTGCAGGCAGGGTGAGAGTAACACAGCCTTGGGATGGAAGTAACAACTAATGAGAAGTGCACAATGTCTTATCTCCACGTTTCTGGTTTGTAATGCTCATTACTTTCAACAAATGTACTGTCAGCCATACTTTCATGTTTGTGTCGATTTGAAAAATTAATGCTGGTTAATTAATGGTTAACAATTTATGAAAATGAACCATGCGTCAACATTGCAATGTTGCACAACCACAATATTTTGCCTTAAAATATTAATCTGACTAAATTGGATCACATAATAGCTGTATTAAAGATGCACTATGCAGAAATCGCTCCGCCATTTCCTGTTGCTAAAAATCTAATAGTTTGCCTAATTTCAGTTTATGCGACAAAACAAGCAAGTATAGTGTAGAGAATACTTGTACTATCTGAACCGTTGTGAAATATACTTTCCATAACCAAAAATATATTTTTTTCAGCTGGTGTACAAAACGAAAGTAAAAGACATAAAAATGAAACAGAAATAGTGCACATAGAATACATCTACCACTAGACTTGCGTTCAATGAGAATGACAGATCTATAACACAAATTTCTATATGAATTTGGTCTGGTCGCCCAAAAAGATACTAATTGCAGATTTAACCATAATTTTCTCATATCAGTTTAATGAGAATGTAGTAGGAGATGTTTTTCCCCATTTTCAATGACTGTTCATACTTAGCCCTACCAATCAGGTGCGCTCCAGCTGTCCTTGTAATGCACGCTCCTCGTGTCTTGATAGAATAAACATCTTTATTCTCTTTACAAACGGCAAACTCATCATGCTTATGACATTTCCATGGCTTGACCTAAGGTAATTGACCACCAGAATCATAAAGATATATATTTTTTTGTACCACTAACCTGTCGATTAAAGCTCAATTGATTAATGGATAATTCTTATGATGTCATATCATTTTCTAACATTGTCACTTGTTGATATTTTGCTGACATTATAAAAGCAATATGAACTAGAGGAGACAATGGCCTGTGCTTAAATGTTTTTACATTTTATTCCAGGTCATCAGTTTACATTTTGTTACTTTGGTCCCACCCGTCTCTCCTGTAACTTCTCCCAGGCTAAAACCCAAGATTAGCTAGCATGATACTTGAAACCTATGCTCTCATTTAGTCAATAGATGGGTTTTAAAAAATTACATAAGTTTGGAACCTTAAACAACTCAACACAACTTTACAACCGAAAAACACTTCTGGGTCCGTTACTTTACTTACATCGCTCAAAACCTATTTTTGTTGATAACTCGGTGAAACTTGGTTAGTCTGGGCTGTTGTTTTTGCAGGGAGGTCATTCTCCACATTAGGAAAGTGCTGACCTCGCTACGTCATTCTAGATTCTGTGCTATCTGAGAAACACCAGCTTCAAACATCTGAAAATTCTACATTTTTGCTTATGAAAAATATATTTCACAGGGGTTTAGATGGTACAATGATTCTCTACACAATAACTACTTGTGTCACGCCCTGACCTTAGAGAGCCTTTTTATGTCTATTTGGTTTGGTCAGGGTGTGATTTGGGGTGGGCATTCTATGTTTTTGTTTTCTATGATTTTGTATTTCTATGTTTTGGCCAGGTATGGTTCTCAATCAGGGACAGCTGTCTATCGTTGTCTCTGATTGGGAACCATACTTAGGTAGCCCTTTTCCCTCCTTTCAGTGTGGGAAGTTAACTTTGTTTGTGGCACATAGCCCTGTAAGCTTCACGGTTGTTTTGTATTGTTTATTGTTTTTTGTCAGCGTCATCCTAAATATGTACGCTGAATATGTACGCTCACCACGCTGCGCTTTGGTCTACTTCATTCGACGACCGTGACAACTTGTTTTGTCACATAAACTGAAATTAGTCAGTTTAGCAACCAGGAAATAGCGGAGTGATTTCTGCGTATTGCACCTTTAAATTTCAATCACACTGTAAAGCTGAACTTCCGTGATGCGGATTGAATAGAGCCCCACGTCTCATTATGAATGGATATTCTATAACTGTCTAAATCAGTGTTTAATTGTGCAATAACTTTCAATCTGAAAGTCAAGGATGAGGTCACAAGGAGGAAGTGAAAGTTGTGATGCTCCATCATTGTGCTTGATCTCTACTTATAGTCATATATTCATTTCATAACATTATCTATTGACGCTCCAGCCACTATTCATCCTAATATGACTGCAATTTTATTTTTCCCAAGCTCAGGGTAATTCAATTAAGTATTTTTCATATCAATGTAGGGAGGAGACTATCTGGGCCAAGTAAGTCTTATCCATTAGCTGTGTCCATTAAATAAAATTTTAGCTGTGAAACATTGTGACTTTAAAAAGTGTAGTGGTGCATCAGATTACATAATTTATTACCATTTATATGTCTTTCTATTAATTTGCTTTTTTACATGACAACTAGTCATTGTCTAAACAAAGACCTTCAGTAACAATGTGATGGTAAGTAGCATAGGCTTACTAAAAGCACCTGCTCATTTGATGGAACACAAACGTTGTAAATAGTCGTAATAATATGCACTGTAATATTTACTCCTATTCTGTGAATGATGGAGATGGAACGCAAATATTTACCTGTCCAACTCATGATATCCATATATTGTTTGAGTCCCATTCATGGGTTATGAAATGGAAAATAATCCCTTTCAATCTGCCCCTAACCCCTCCACCGACCCCCCCTTCCAATCAGGTCACAAGTTGACAAAATGGATCAAACTTTGTCAAACACTGTCATGGCAAAGATAATTCAGTTTCAGGGACCTATCACCTAGCAACTCATCCATGTAAATAAGATATATCTGTTTCAGAGTACACAAAAGAGGAGATGCAGCTTTTGTCTCATTGAACTATGGGCTGGTGGGCATGAATCTGTGCGTTAGAGCATTAGAGTACTAAAAAGGCCAATGATGCAAGAGGTTATTAAACTGAATGCCAAATGGTCCCATAATCAAAACAGAGTGTGCTCTTGACTAATCAAATGACTTAAGATTCAGTGGGACAGAATGCCTGAATACAGATAGTGACCCAACTTTTTATAAAAATTTTACCAAGGAAATACATAAGATTTAAACTCATAATGGGTTTAGAGTCAGTCTGTGTAGTGGGCAGTAATATTTGAAATGTGTATATACAGTATATACGATATTATATATACCCCTCCCATGTGACTCGTAATAAGACCAAGCAGTTAGCCTATTAAAATGTTTATCTGACTCCATAAAGATAATTAAAATATACACGCAAGCATTGGTCCCGTGTGGCTCAGTTGGTAGAGCATGGCGCTTGCAACGCCAGGGTTGTGGGTTCATTCCCCACGGGGGGACCAGGATGAATATGTATGAACTTTCCAAATTGTAAGTCGCTCTGGATAAGAGCGTCAGCTAAATGACTTAAATGTAAATGTAAATTAGA
Source organism: Salvelinus alpinus (assembly GCF_045679555.1). Lineage (NCBI taxonomy): Eukaryota > Metazoa > Chordata > Actinopteri > Salmoniformes > Salmonidae > Salvelinus > Salvelinus alpinus. Next base: position 35,677,503 of record NC_092112.1, on the reverse strand, counting down.
CAATGAGTTGACATAGATTAGCAAGAATTTCTCTGAGAATGGTCTATATCAAAGGCCGATATTTCATTAACATTGTACAATTAATGGGTTCAAATACAATGCATAAAGCTTCAGTTACAAGCATTACAAGGCATTATTTCAAGTATATAGATTTAATTTACAGGACAAAGCATGAACAAAGGCTAGAAGCCTACGAAATTATAATTGATCATTATAATTATAATTGATCTTCCTCCATGGACTGGATACAGGATAAGAGAGAGAACAAAGGCATTTCATTCCATTTATAACAAATGAAGGTATAACCTTTCAACCCAAAACCAACCACCATTGACCAATCAAACAATACCAAGTTTACAGTAACCTAAACACTCCCACACTCGAAGGGGTGTCACAGCATTTAAATCAGTGGAGGCTGCTGAGGGGAAGACGGCTCATAATAATGGCTGGAACGGGGCGAATGGAATGGCATCAAGCACATAGAAACGATGTGTTTGATGTATTTGATACCATTCCACCAATTCCGCTCCAGCCATTACTACGAGCCCGTTCTCCCCAATTAAGGTGCCACCAACCTCCTGTGATTGAAATGCTTGTGTGGGGAATGAGACCGAAGTAAATAAGACATAATTCCTGAGAGGACCATAAAACCTTTTTGCATATAGTAATTCAGAGTTCACCCTATACAGACACAAGTAACCACAGAGATCAAATCAAATCAAATTTTATTGGTCACATACACGTGTTTAGCAGATGTTATTGCGGGTGTAGCGAAATGCTTGTGTTTCTAGCAGACAGTTCAGTAATATCTAACAAGTAATATCTAACAATTTCACAACATATGCCCAATACACACAAAGCTAAGTAAAGGAATGGAATTAAGAATATAGAAATACATGTACGAGCAATGTCAGAGTGGCAGATCATACATCCCTTTAGATAGCATCAGAGTTATCCTCAGTGAACTAGTTTCAGATAGATACCAGACATGGATAATATAGTACTATTCTATCACTCATTCTATAGTCCTCTGGATACTATAGCAGAGATACATTTTAGCCCATCAGAGGGGGGATGAGCTGACTGGTCCTTTGGCATTGTCCTTTGTTCCTGGACCGTTTCCCATGCAACTCCATGTGTCAGAGATCATATACAATAAATATGTCTGTCTGTCCCTCCTTTTTATTCCCTTTGCTTTTTACCTACCCCTTCTCTCTTCTTCCTTTTCTCTCTCTCACCACTCTCTGGCTAAGACTAGAGGCCTACTTAATTCAAATGCCCTCTTTATGGTGCCCATAAATCAACAATAGCGCCATGGCCTGATACTGCTCTGCTGGACCCTATTCATTCATCACAACCTTTCCCCAGATTATGCAGTTAGTGCAGGGGTGTAATAAACACTATTGAACCAAGGCCACCTTGAGCAAACAGTGACTACTCTCACTTTATTTCGTGGATATGTTTGGATTTAACCGATTCATTTTATTTTGTAGGCGACTTTATGGGTGGTGCTACTTTACCAGACTACTGAACATGACCTGGATTGGATGGCTCATGTGTTTAACGGAACATGTGACACAGTGGTACAAGCCACTCTCATGAAATTTCCATTTGAATCACTTTCATCTTGTCTGATCCTGTCAAAATGCATACCCTCACACTTTCTCAACAAGCTCCCTTCAGACGAAGGGTACTTGTATTCTCCTGAAGGTGTTTACAGAGCACTAACAATCAGGACAACACGCCTAAAAAACATAGCAGTGCAAACCCGGAACTTTTAATAACCCATTCCCCATATATCTTTGTACTCTCTCTCCCTCATGTACTAGCACTTTACAGACCACTAGATGTACCATGAAGTGTAATTAAAATGATACACTTTATTATATCCTGTATCTATATAGTGTAGGCTACTTATATGTCCTTGTTTTTACTGTCTGACGTTGGTTGGCCTGTCTGTAACATTGTTGAATATCATAGCAGAATAAAATAGTAGCCTGCTTTTTTAGTCCATTATAGGCTACAATGACAATGGAATCTAGTCCATTGAGATATATAATAACAAATCAATTCTATTTTCAGTTTCAGTTTATTCCAACAAAATTCGCAGACCATGGGCTAGATTCAATCTGTAGCCCGGAAGATCCACGTTATATCGCGATTGAAATGTATAGGTAATTTCCGATTGAGCCGACATATACAGTTTCGTATTATTTTTGCTTAGTTTATTCACATAATGTCTCAATTTACAGTAAGTTTGCCAATCAGATGTGCAGCCAGACTTATTAGCCACTCCTTTTGCTTCATCTTTCCACCATGGCCTTTTTCAGTTCTTCATCAATCCATGGAGACTTAACAGTTCTAACAGTGAGTTTCTTAATAGGTGCATGTTTATCAATAACTGTAAGGAGCAATTTCATAAATGCTTGAAGTGCAGCATCTGTATGCTCCCCAGTACACACATTATACCAATCAATCTTCTTTATATCTTCAGCATAGGAATTACTACAAAATGTTTTGCGTGATCTCTTATACACTATTTTAGGTCCAGCCTTTGGGACTTTGGCTTTTCTGGATACAGCTATTATATTGTGGTTACTACATCCAATGGGTGGGATACATCTTTAGAACAAATTTCTGCAGCATTAGTAAAATTATAATCAATGTACGTGGATGATATAGTTCCTGTACTGTTTGTAAACTGGTAGCTTGATTAATAACGTGAACCAGATGACAGGCATCGGTTACAGTAAGCAGCTTCTTCTTGAGCAGAAAACTCGATGAAAATCAGTCTATATTTAGGTCACCCAAAAAATAGACCTCTCTGTTAACATCACATACACTATCAAGCATTCAACACATATCATCCAGATGCTAACAGTTAGCACTTGGTGGCCGATAGCAGCCCCCCAAAAGAATAGGCTTTAGATGTGGCACATGAACCTGTAACCACAACACTTCAACAACCTTTGGCGTGCTATCCTATATGAACATATACAGCGATACCTACCCTATTTCTTTCTGTCTCTTCTATCGATGTTATATCTCTGATTTGCAACTGCTGTCCTGGACCTCTCAGGTCAGATCGTCCATTATTTTGTTGGTTGTATCTACCATATTTGGACAAAGCATTTAAAGCTATTTTGCTGCTGTTGTAACAGCTCCTTGTATAATTATGATGCTCTTTTATGATGTTCTAATATAATACTAATGATATAAAGTTAAATAGCCTAATATTTAGTCAGCCAAAAGGCTGCAATGTATACTTAAAACACATTTTGGCGGATATTTATTAAGGTAACATCTTAAAATGTAGTTGTCTAAAAAAGTCATTATATAGGGTTGATAGTATAAGTCACACAGACATATGCTCTGGTAAAGGCTTTACCATATTCTGACATTTCACATTCTTAAAATAAAGTTGTGATCCTAACTGGCCTAAAACAGGGAATTTTTACTAGGATTAAATGTCAGGAATTGTGAAAAACTGAGTTTAAATGTGTATGGTGTATGTAAACTTCCGACTTCAACTGTACATGCTAAAATCGCCACTGTGACCAAGTGAGAGAGGCTTTGTTATTTCTTAAAACAATCATTCATTGCAATAATGAACCTGGTCAGTCAGGCACTCTGAGGTGTAAGGCTGAGAGCTCAATGACACAAGGAGTATAGAAGCCTTACATAGTCAAACTATCTTGTACAAGCATATACAAAACGTGATCTTGTATGTGTACGTGTGTGGAGAACGAGACGAAACTAGGGTAAACAAACTGTTAGGGCCTACATAAAGCTGTCCCAACAGCAGAGTCCCAACAGCAGTCCCAACACCTTACCACTGCCACACCAGGCTATCAGCGGGGCCTTGTCTGACAGCGAAACAGTTCATTCAGCCTCATTTACTGCCTTTAAAAAAAACATAGCTGGTATGGCTGACTTACTTAAACAAATGTGGTTTCTACTGACAATTGAGATGTACAAACTATGGCATAAGGGGACGACAAGCAAATAAGAGGCAATCCGTAATTTCGATTAAGACATTAACGAGCGAGCTAGGACAGACATAGTCAATATTACTTGTATTACAATACTATTTGTTCAGCACTTTTGACATTTCTTTTTTTTTTTAACTAGGCAAGTCAGTTAGGAACAAATTCTTATTTACAATGATGGCCTACTGTCACACCCTGACCATAGAAAGCTGTTTATTCTCTATGTTGGTTAGGTTGGGGTGTGATTAAGGGTGGGTTATCTAGGGGAATTGTATGTCTATGTTGGCCTGGTGTGGTTCCCAATCAGAGGCAGCTGTTTATCGTTGTCTCTGATTGGGGATCGTATTTAGGTAGCCATTTCACCATTGTGCTTTGTGGGATCTTGTCTATGTATAGTTGCCTGTGAGCATTATATTTAGCTTCACGTTTCGTTTGTTCATTTTTTTGTTTTTTTTCCCTTTGAGTTTTCTATTCTAAATAAATGGAAACATACCACGCTGCGCCTTGGTCCAATCATTATGACGAACGTGACACCTACCAGGGGCAGAATGACAGATTTCTACCTTGTCGGCTCAGGGATTCGATCTAGCAACTTTTCGGTTCCTGGCCCAATGCTCTAACCACTAGGCTACCTGACACTCCAGAGATGTACAGCGACAGAATTCAGAACATGGGCCGGTTGTAACGCTCCTCCTCTTCGTCTGATGATGAGGAATAGGAATCATCGGACCAACACGCAGCGTGGTAAGTGTTCATAGTAAATTTAATCAAATAAACTGAACACTGAATGACAAAAAACAACAAAGAGAGTGAACGACACAAAACAGTCCTGTTAGGTGAAACAACAGAAAACAGAAAACAACTACCCACAAACACAGGTGGGAACAGGCAACCTATGTATGGTTCTCAATCAGAGACAACGATTGACAGCTGCCTCTGATTGGGAACCATACCAGGCCAAACACATAGAAAAGGACAACATAGAACAAAACATAGAATGCCCACCCCAACTCACGCCCTGACCAAACCAAAATAGAGACATAACAAAGGAACTAAGGTCAGGGCGTGACACCGGTCTTACAGTGTTCTCCCTGTACACCAAGTCAGAACCGTAGGATAAATAAAGGGGGCATATAAGCAGACAATGAAAGCTCTTACAATATTCGATGTGCACCACCAAGTCAGAACAGTATGTGAAATTAAAAGGTGAAAATCTACCAAATGATTAGGGTGAAGCACATGGGCTACTAACAGCTTACTACACAACATACACTTAGTATTACTTTCTTAGCTACAGTATACATATCTTCCTGGCGTATTACATAATTTATGCAGCAGCATACAATACATTTTTGTGCTGTGCTCACTTAAACAGGAAGGTGGCTCGGCAGTCCTCCGTGGGCAAATTTTGTCATCAAACTTTGTCATCAAAGTCTGGCATTCTCTGGATTTATGATGCTTTCAAGAGAGCTGGGAACTCAAAAAAAAGAAAATAAAGTTTAATCATGACGACGTCAGTGATCTTCAGCTCGTAGCTCTAGAAAGAGGCCCGAGTTCCGAATTCCGAGTTGGATGAAAGTTCAAAACGTATTTTCCCAGTTTTAGCTTATTTTTCCCTGAGTTCCCAGTTGTCTTGAACTCACTAAAGTCAGATTTTGCAGTTCCAAGTTAACAGTTGTTTTGAGTGCAGCACAAATCATGCATCTCATTCACAGCATCGCCAATGTTGAATGTTTATAATTTTTAAACTAGGATTATAAAGGATTTGCCAGTAGATTGTTGACTTGATTCAGTCCAATCATAGATACTGCAGATATGTGATTTGACATCATTTTATCTGTGGCCAATGACCATGAGCCTTCTTGGATGGGCACTTCTAATGTAACTCTATGGCAGGACCCAAGGGGCTTGAATTTTCTAGCTCTACCCTTAGACTTGGCAGTGATGTAGTATTTTCTTTTTTATTTATTGAACCTTTGTTTAACTAGGCAAGTCAGTTAAAAGAACACATTCTTATTTACAATGAAGGCCTACCAAAAGGCCTCCTGCTGGGATATAAAAAAAAAAAAAATAGGACAAAACACACATCACAACACAACACTATATAAAGAGAGACCTAAAGACAACAACATAGCATGGCAGCAATACATGACAACACAACATGGTAGCAACACAACATGACAACAACATGGTAGCAACACAACATGGCAGCAGCACAACATGGTAGCAGCACCAAACATGGTACAAACATTATTGGGCACAGACAACAGCACAAAGGGCAAGAAGGTAGAGACAACAATACATCACGCAAAGCAGCCACAACTGTCAGTAAGAGTGTCCATGATTGAGTCTTTGAATGAAGAGATTGAGATAGAACTATCCAGTTTGTTGCAGCTCGTTCCAGTCGCTAACTGCAGCGAACTGAAAAGACGAGCGATACAGGGATGTGTGTGCTTTGGGGACCTTTAACAGAACGTGATTGGCAGAATGAGTGTTTTAAGTGGAGGATGAGGGCTGCAGTAACTCAGATATCTCAGATAGGGGGGAGTGAGGCCAAAGAGGGTTTTATAAATAAGCATCAACCAGTGCATCTTGCGATGGGTAAATAGAGATGACCAGTTTACAGAGGAGGATAGAGTGCAGTGATGTGTCCTATAAGGAGCATTGGTGGCAAATCTGATGGCCGAATAGTAAAGAACATCTAGCCGCTCGAGAGCAAACATCTAGCCGCTAAATCTATAAATTATGTCTCCATAATCTAGCATGGGTAGGATGGTCATCTGAATCAGGGTTAGTTTGGCAGCTGGTGTGAAAGAGGAGTAATTACGATAGAGCAAACCAAGTCTAGATTTAATTACAGTGACAGAACACTGAGCCAATCACGGCGCAACGCTCCATATTTTCTGCTGGCTTGCCCCAGCACCACAGAAAGCACTGAGCTAGGCTGAAACATCTGCATTTTGGAGCAGCCTTACTCAAGGAAACAAAAAAGAGACCATGATTGTATGCAGCTTTATTAACTCAATGATATATATATATATTTTTAATATGTTTGCAAACTGATATGTGACACGTATTAATGCCCCACTTGCCCTGAATGACGGGTTGCCAACCCCCAAAGCTGAAAAACTTTCGGTTCATGACTGTAAAAAGAAGTATACGCTTTCCCGTGTGCGGCAAAGCATTTAGTAAAAACAATGTTGACATTGGGGTTTCTTCCCAGACCCAGCGTATTGTCACCATCGGAGTTAGCTCCCCTTTAAGACATATGCTCCATTTATTATTATTTATTTTGTTTTGCTAAAAATGCGGTGCTCAAAACATATATTGATTTGTTTAACACTTTTTTGGTTACTACATGATTCCGTATGTGTTATTTCATAGTTTTGATGTAGAAAATAGTAAAAAATAAAGAAAAACCATTGAATGAGTAGGTGTTCTAAAACTTCTGACTGGTAGTGTAGATCAACGTTTTTTCTGTTATCGAATCAACATTATATCAGCCTTTTTCAATGCAACAAACCAAAACAAATCTAACTTTGCAAGATTGAGTCTGCGATTTTGTTGTAGGCAGAGCCAGAGTGCAACGTAGTACAATTATATTGCGGGGGACGAGTGGATGTTCAATAACTTCAATCACTAGTAGGTAATACACATGATTGAGGAATACTACAGTGTGTAATATTGTATGCTACAGTGAGTACTACACATGATTGAGGAATACTACAGGGTGTAGTATTCTACAGTATACTGCAAAATTATATTGTAAGTACTACACATGATCATGTGACTATAAATTGTGTAGTATAATATTCTACAGTATACTACAGTTTACTACAGTATACTGCAAAATTCTATAGTAAGTAGTACACATGATTAAAGGATACTACAGTGTGTAGTATGGTATGCTACATTTTACTACAGAATTATACAGTAAGTACTACACATGATCAAGGGATACTAAAGTGTATAGTATTGTGTTCTACAGTATACTACAGTTCACTAAATAATTCTATAGTAAGTACTGTAATATTCTGTAGTAAACTGTAGTACTTTTTATGTGGGGTGGCCTGATCAATATAAGTGGGACCATTTGAAATCGCAAAACTTGTGCAGCACACCGTACACAATCACCCTCTGGGCCACCATAATCACAACGTTGTTCAACTGGTTGTTAAGTACAGTACCTGGATTATTTTTCACAAACACAAAATACAATTAATTCAACCAAATTACAGTAAAGGCTTCTCCTTCACATGAACAGAAAGCTACTTGCACAGTATAAGCTAAGGTTTGTTCCACAGGTAGAGTTAAGCACTGATTTGCAGTGTTTATATGAAAACATCTGTCACGACTTCCGCCGAAGTCGGCCCTTCTCCTTGTTCGGGTGGTGTTCGGCGGTCGACGTCACCGGCTTTCTAGTCACCACCGATCCATGTTTCAGTTTCGTTTTGTCTGTATTACACACACCTGGTTTCAATTCCCCTATCATGTTCCCTATTTAACCCTCTGGCATACATCCGTTCTGTCCGTGATTGTTTGTGTCGTTAGTGGTTGTTGTATGTGCTAGTGTGTTTGTTATTATTCCTATGTGGAATTTTGCTTGTTTTTTGAGTAAACTCCGTTGTGTTGCTCAACACCTGTGTCCTGCGCCTGATCCGCTACATATCTGCACACAATCGCTGACAACATCTGATATTTTATGATGTGCTCTGCTACCTGGTTGGACTTTATATTGTAAAACTAAAAGAGAAACTATATCAACCACAATCCAATAACAAGATGCATCTTCTGGCACATAACGATTAAGGGGTGGTTTCCTGAACAGATGTCAGTCCATTACTGTGTGCCAGGAAACCACCCCATGTGCTTTCTTGGAAACGTGAGTTTCAGTTTCAATATTTCAAGATTTTTATTGTAGCCAACAGCTCATTAGAACTCTGAACAATACGCATACTGCACAGCTGAAGCTAAGCTCTGGTCTACAGGTAAGATCTTCTTCACTTCATTTATTTGTAATTAGTTATTTGAAAAATATTAGATCCTAGATCTTACCTCATGTTTGGTCATGTACAATGCAGTGATAATATATACTTTGCAGAGATTTTATTTATTATTGCAACATTGTAATTTCTTCATCTCTGCTCCGGTTCTAACTTCAAGGTGACATTTTGTGTGAGCATAAATTTGTCCAGAGTTATCAAAAATAACCATATTTCAAATACATGGGGAGGCATATTATAATATTGCATGTTCCAAATACTTCAACTCATTTACAGCGCCTTCAGAAAGTATTCACACCTTGATTTTTACAAAGTGGGATTAAAATGCATTTAATTGTAATTTTTGGTCAACGACCTACACAAAATACTCTAATGTCAAAGTGAGAAAAAAATGTTTTACATAAAAAAAATTTTTTTTAAAGCAAAATGCTAATATAGTATCTTTATAAGATAAGTATTCAACCCAGAGTCAATCAATATATGTTAGAATCACCTTTGGCAGTGATTACAGCTGTGAGTTTTTCTGGGTAGGTTTCTAAGAGCTTTTCTTTAACTGACTTGCCTAGTTAAATAAAGATGAAATAAATAATCTAAAAAAATTATAATAATAATTTCAGGTCTTGCCATAGATTTCATGCAGATTTAAGTCAGACCTGTAACTCGGCCACTCAGGAACATTCACTATCGTCTTGGTAAGCAACTCCAGTGTAGATTTGGCCTTATTTTTTAGGTTATTGTCCTGCTGAAATGTGAATTAATCTCCCGGTGTCTGGTGCAAAGCACACAGAATCAGGTTTTCCTCTAGGATTTTGCCTGTGCTTAGCTCCATTCCATGTATTTTTTTATCCTGAAAACTCCCCAGTCCTTAACCATTACAAGCATACTCATAACATGATGCTACCTCCACAATGCTTAAAAATATGGAGAGTGGTACTCAGTAATGTGTTGTATTGGATTTGCCCCAACATAAAACTTTGTATTCAGGGCAAAAAGTTATTTGCTTTGCCACATTTCCTGTAGTATTACTTTAGTGCCTTGTTGCAAAGAGTATGCATGTTTTGGAATATTTTTTATTCCGTACAGGCCAAAATTCACTGCTTGACTGAGGGATCTTACAGATAATTGTATGTGTGGGGTACATAGTCATAAATCATGTTAAACACTATTATTGCACACAGAGGGGGTCCATGCAACTTACTATGTGACTTGTTAAGCAAGGTTTTACCCCTTAACTTATTTAGGCTTGCCATAACAAAGGGGTTAAATACTTATTGACTTAAACTTTTTATTTTTTAGTTAATAAAAAAATAAACATCATTCCACTTTGACAACATGGGTTATTGTTGATTCCTATGGGGTGTAATTCAATCTCAATTTAATCAAATGTAAATTCAGGCAGTAACACAACAAAATGTGGAAAAAGTCAAGGGGTGTGAATACTTTCAGATGGCACTGTACCAGTATGATAAGGCATACCAGCATAATAAATCACACATCCTGTATTACTGCACTGGGAGGATGTTGTATTTGTCTGATCCCCAAACAAAATAAAGAGCATTTATTTGTTGTGTTTATATTGTTATTTGTTTGTGTCTTTGCCCGTGTGTTTCTATAGGACAAAGTAATGGCAGGCCAAACAGTGTCCATGAAAGGACCAGTGTGTCTAATTGAGAACGACAGTGAAGGGAAACTGTGTGTGGTCCGCAGCGCACTGGAAACCCTGAGCCAGATTGAGCAGCATGTGGTAGTGGTGGCAGTGGTCGGCCTGTACCGCACCGGCAAGTCATACCTCATGAACAAACTGGCTGGGACGAACAAAGGTGGGCACATTAATTATTACCTTAATTTATTAGCTAAATCAATATATTATTCTACACTGGTAGTAGGCCTGGTTAGTAATTATTAGGGTCTGACAGGCTACAGTATATAGCAAATTTCCTTAGATGCTTCAGAAAGTACTGTAGAGGCTCTGCTTACAAGTTCTTACGCACAGGAATTTGAAACTCTACAGCTGCTCCATCAGCATCGACATATGCTTTCTAAAATCAACATTGATTTTGTTTTGCTGACAACACTCTCAAATCCGACACCATAATAAGGCTGTAAGACATTTAGCGGTGTTATGTTCCCCAAATACAACACATACAGTAGCTACTGATAGTCTCTAGGTTTTCCATGCATTAAATGACTTTGTGAGATTTCCGCAGCAAATGGAATATTTGCACACAAATACTTGCACACTTCACTGAATTCGCCCCAGTAGTTTGCACTTACAAGGAACACAAACCGGCTGCGCGCTTGCGCCATCGTGCATAAATTTGTTTTGTCCCCCCACACCAAACGCGATCACAACATGCAGGTTAAAATATCAAACAAACTCTGAACCAATTACATTAATTTGGGTACAGGTCGAAAAGCATTAAACCTTTATGGCAATTCAGCTAGCTAGCTTGCACTTGCTAGCTAATTTGTCCTATTTAACTAGCTTGCTGTTTCTAGCTAATTTGTCCTGGGATATAAACATTGAGTTGTTATTTTACCTGAAATGCACAAGTTCCTCTACTCCAACAATTAATCCACACATAAAATGGTCAACCGAATCGTTTCTAATCATCTCTCCTCCTTCTAGTCTTTTTCTTCTCTTGACTTTATATTGCGATTGGCAACTTTCATAAATTAGGTGCATTACCGCCACCGACCTCATTTGTCTTTCAGTCACCCACGTTGGTATAACCAATGAGGAGATGGCACACGATGGTGCACACGCGCAGACGGTTTGGGTTCCGTGTTAGCCCTTGGCAATGCAGACGCTTGTTGGCGTGTGCGAGCAGTGTGGGTGCAATAATTTAATATAGATTTCTAAATTTATTTTGCGACGCAGCGGTGTAGTCAGCCTGTTACTATATACCGTAGATCAACATATTATCAGCCAATTTTCAATGCAACAAACCAAACCAAAACAAATCTAACTTTGCAAGACTGAGTCTACGATTTTGTTGTAGGCAGAGCCAGAGTGCAACCGAGTAGAATTTATATTGGCGGGGTAGCCCACAAGCTGACTTTCAATCACCAGGGAGTGAATTCGCTTTTCAGATCAGAGTGCAGAGCCGTGTGTGTGCACATTTGTCGATATTCTTTGCTAGTTAGCGAGTTACTAGCGCAGTTATAGATAAGTATAGGTATGCAATGGGGAGTTACTGCTTGCTACAAGAGCACAAAACATGTAGGCTACATTTCAAGCTGTCTTTGAAAAGCCAGTCAGGTAAAAAGCTTATGTCTTAATTTAATGAGCAGTGTTGTATTTTAAGACAGGTTTAAATATGCAAATAATCCGACATTGTCTAATTCTTATTCATTTTATTTTGTAAAGTGGTTTCTTGCATCATACAACACAATACAATGTAATTTACAGTGTCCTATTTGGCCCATGGTGTTACAGACCAAGTAAAAAAGTATTAATTAATGTCAAGCCCTTCTATCAGCATATCGATTGTGCTACCAGGGCTGGTAAAACCCTGGATCATTGTTATTCTAACTTCCGCGACGCATATAAGGCCCTCCCCCGCCCTCTTTTCGGAAAAGCTGACCACGACTCCATTTTGTTGCTTCCAGCCTACAAACAGAAACTAAAACAAGAAGCTCCCGCGCTCAGGTCTGTTCAATGCTGGTCCGACCAATCTGATTCCACGCTTCAAGACTGCTTCGATCACGTGGATTGGGATATGTTCCGCATTGCGTCCAACAACCACATTGACGAATACGCTGATTCGGTGAGCGAGTTCATTAGAAAGTGCATCGGCGACATAATACCCACAGCAACGATTAAAACATTCCCAAACCAGAAACCATGGATTGATGGCAGCATTTGCGCGAAACTGAACGCGCAAACCACTGCTTTTAACCAGGGCAATGTGACCGGAAACATGACCGAATACAAACAGTGTAGCTATTCCCCCCGCAAGGCAATCAAACAAGCGAAGTGCCAGTATAGAGACAAAGTAGAGTCGCAATTCAACAGCTCAGACACGAGGTATGTGGCACTATTACACTTCATTCAGCTGCCTCTAGCCCAAAGGTAAATGTGCTAAAAATGTTTTTCTATTATCCTCATTCCTCAAGGTTTTGCCCTTGGAGCCACAATTCAGTCCCAGACTAAGGGCATCTGGATGTGGTGTGTGCCCCACCCAATAAAATCAGACCACACCTTGGTGCTGCTGGATACAGAGGGGCTGGGGGATGTGGAGAAGGTGGGAGATTAAGGTTATACATTTAACATATTTACATGCAAGGCTACTACTGTAATAATTAGAGGCTCTTCATTGTCAAAATATTGTATGCAATGAAAATGTATACAGTACATATAAAACATACAGCAGAGTAAAGGCACATTTTAGAAATTATACAAACTTTAAACTTTTTCTCCTTGAACTTTGAACTACTCCCTGACTTTATTTCACTCATCACTCCAGTAACACCTAACTCATCTTTCTGTGTTGACAGGGTGATGATAGTAATGACAACTGGATCTTTTCCCTGGCTGTTCTTCTGAGCAGCGGCCTGGTGTACAACAGCATGGGCACCATCGACAACTACGCCCTGGAGAAACTGCAGTATCCTTCAGCAGAGATGGGGAAGGGGAGATAGTGCCCAGAGCAAAGGGTCGTTTTCTAGCCTGGTCCCAGATCTGTTTGTGCTGTCATGCATAACAATGGAGTTAGGAGTTGGCAAAAAAGCATAAACAGATCTGGAACCAGGCTATTGTTTTTCTGCCACTGTAATGAAAAATAGCAGTAGCTGTGGTAAGGTTTGGGTGACTTTAGGAGACTTAGCTTTGGAGACTTGACATGGCAGAAAGCTGAAAGGGTTACAGGCCACACCCTCAAACTAGATATTATGCCCTTTGCAACCTGGTGGTGTTATACTATTCAATACAATCTCACCCAATGTAGACAACAAATATGTTTATTTTTGTAGCTCACTGCATACATTTCTACAAAAGAAATCATGGGTAACACACAAGTTGCCGCTATTACTATGTAGCTGACACAGTAATAACTGTTAACAACATGGTAGTTACATACGTTTTTACAAAGTAATTACATGGTACTGTAACAAGATTGTTGCAGAATCAGTTATTACACAATTGGAAGCTTATTCCACATATGTAACTACTGATGTTATTACACATTCTCTTGATCCACTATGTAACTAATATTTTGTAATTACACATTTGAAAGTCATCTGTGAATTACCATGTTAATAACTCAAACCAAAATGTGACCTAGTTACATGTAACTACAAGGTGCCACTACCACTGAATCTGCATGTAATACCAGGGTTAATAAATAGGCTAGGACCTGGTAACAACAATTGTAACAATGCACTCCCTGTTATTAACTACCGGTCATTTTCAATTAGTTTATTTCTGTGTTTTGACCTGGCTCAAAGGCTATACCTAATCAAGTGTAATGTAAGAACAATGTAGTTATATAGGATATACTGGTAATTATCATGTATCTACCCAGTAGCAAGCAACTTATAGTAAAGTGAAACCCAGTCGGTCTTAACTTTTATAATTACTACATGTATGTAGTAACAATCTTTACAGACAATAGACTAACCAGGAGAAATTGAGACAGGAGAACATTTACCTACATTGAACTTTATCAACCAACTCTCTAATTAAAATGTTGTTACAAGGGATATACATGTATTTACAATGTACTTATCCAGGAGCAAGCAACTTGAAGGTGCAATATGGAGATTGCTGAATTTCAGTTTGTGACAACACAAGCAATGTATAGTATAGACAATCATCTAAACCGTTGTGAAATATCTTTTCACTAACAAAAAATATTGTATTTTCAGCTGGTGTATAAAACCGAAAGTAAAAGTCGCAAAAACAAAACTTTGGGTCACCCACTAAGTTACATAGTGCAGCTTTAATATAAAGTGAAGTGAAATGTTTTATGACTTTGTAGTTACAATGTAACAACCTTTGCAGACAATAGGCTAACAAGGAGAATTAAGGAGACAGGAGAACATTTTGACTTTTCTTTAGTGGATTTGACAAAGATTCATATTCAAACCATTCAAATTCAATTCCCCATTTCAGACTCAATGCAAGAACTATTAGTAAAACGTACTAACTAGTTAGTAAAATGTAATAACACAGGGTGGTAAAGCTAGCTAGCTAGAATTTTGCTAATTAATGTTAGCTAGAAAGCAAGTTACTGTAAGCACTGGCACAATGTCAAAGCGTTTTCTAACTTGGTCAATAAAGACAAAATCGTCATTAAAGTTATGAAACATTTAGTTAACAATATTATTTCACTGTTTTGAGACTTACATAACAAACCTTTATTAACACAACAAATTAAGAGACAGAAATAACATGTGGCTCCTATTTTGGCTACAGAGGAGCTTGTGAGAGGTGAGAGGTCAGTATGACGTCACTTCCTGGTGAACTCACTTCTACAAAATCGCAAAAAAATAAAATAAATAAAATAAAAATAAAAATAAAAAAGCGAGCTATTGGATCACTCCAATATGGTATCCTTCCAATATGGTATCCAGCTACACACTGTGTGAAAAACAGCAGTGTAATATAGCTGAAAAGTAAGTTTCCAAGGAAAACTGAGATAGTTACTGGAAACTAGGATAGTTATCGCCTGTACTGTAAAGTAGTACAACAGAACTATAGTAAACACAGCTACACACTGAAACCCTCAGTGTAATAGAGTTGAGATGTGAGTTTCCAAGGGAAACTAAGATAGTTACTGTTTTACTGTAAAATAGTACAACAAACAACTATTGTAAACCCAGCTACACACTGTGTGAAAACAGCAGTTCAATAGAGCTGAAGAGTGCATTTCCAAGGGAAAACTAGGATAGTCACTGGAAACTAACATAGTTACTGTATGTACGTAGCCTACCGTAAGTTTAGTAACAGAAAAACTATAGTAAACCCAGCTACACACTGTGTGAAGAACAAAAAACAGTAATGTAATAGAGCTGTCAGTTTCCAATTAAGGGATAGTTACTGTCTGTACTGTAAAGTAGTGCAACAGAACTACAGTAAACCCAACTGAAACCCTCAGTGTAATAGAGCTAAGATGTGAGTTTCCATGGGAAACTATGACAGTTACTGTCTGTACTGTAAAATAGTGACAGAACTATCTCAACTCAGCTCTGAAAAAACAACACCAGTGTAATCTCACTATGGTGAGGCTAGCATAAACTCAGACCAACAGTGTAAGATTACTGTGTATATAGTGTGCAATACTGTATGATAGTATAGAATGGGACATACAGCATCAGCCTTAGTCTCATACATTATCTGAAGGAGGAGTCGTGGAGTGTGAACTGCTTGACCATGAAGGGGCAAGGCATTCTACCTCACACACGTTTATAGCTTATTTCTTGCTTTATACGTGGGGATTCAGGTTGACAGGACATAAGGAAAAGTGTGTTTATAACTGTGCTTCGTCCTGCAATGGTCACCTCTCGTTAAGCTAGCTACTTTGCATAGCTCATTCACCGTGGAACACGCAAGATGGCTGCATCCTGTGAGAGATGAAAACGTGATGCGCCTCACGACACCTAGCTCACTCTCAGGGGAGAACTGCAAGTCCACCAGAGCGAAACATACACAGTCTCCCGATCTTGCAGGGTAGGCTCGGTCCCCGGATCCGAAGGCTAAAACCGGGAGGGTTGGTGGACAGACAAGTCACACAGACAACTAAGACAAACCCTCAGCGCCGCCAATACTGCTCGACCAAACCAAGTATCGCCCAGGTTGGTACACTCTGTCACAAGTAATAAAAACAAGGACCAAACCCAAACGAGATGGCACAAGCCAAACCAAACCGAGTTGGGAGACAGCAGAGCCGTATTGGAGTGATCCAATATAGTGCTACATAACTCATGAAACATTTTTGTTTGCGATTTAGTGACTGACATTGTACGTTTGCACATTCAAAATAAGAAGCCAGAAGAACGCTGGGCTGTCACCAGGAAGTGACATCACACTGACATCTCACACTCTCCTTTGAGGCCAAAATGGAAGCCACATGCTATTTCCAAAGACAGTACAGTATGAATGAAGATAGGCAGAAACTGCTTCTCCAGTAGAAATCCCTGATCACCCTTGTAGGCGATGTCATGGCGACGTTGGCTAGCTAAGCCACAGATAGAACAATGAGACGGATATTTCACCGGATGTATACATGTGAAGCATCCGCTTGGTGCTTCCACTCACTACCAAATATAGTGGTGAGAGGAAGCTCGGTAGTGGGTGAAGATGGAGCGAGATGGATTTTGGCCGACATTCTGCAAATGTTCTTATCAATGAAACATTTGATCTCTATTAGTGCTGACCCCATTTAGTCGACTGTTCTATTGTTTGGTCGATAGGCTGTTGGTCGACCGATATTTCTTTAGTCGAGCAGTAGCAAAAAATAATAATAAATCATGGTGTATTTTTATTTTTATTTTTTATTTCACCTTTATTTAACCAGGTAGGCTAGTTGAGAACAAGTTCTCATTTGCAACTGCGACCTGGCCAAGATAAAGCATAGCAGTGTGAACAGACAACACAGAGTTACACATGGAGTAAACAATAAACAAGTCAATAACATGGTAGAAAAGAAGAGAATCTATATACAATGTGTGCAAAAGGCATGAGGTAGGCAATAAATCGAATAATTACAATTTAGCAGATTAACACTGGAGTGATAAATCATCAGATGATCATGTGCAAGAAGAGATACTGGTGTGCAAAAGAGCAGAAAAGTAAATAAATAAAAGCAGTATGGGGGGTGAGGTAGGTAAATTGGGTGGGTAGTTTACAGATGGACTATGTACAGCTGCAGCGATCGGTTAGCTGCTCGGATAGCAGATTTTTAAAGTTGTTGAGGGAGATAAAAGTCTCCAACTTCAGAGATTTTTGCAATTCGTTCCAGTCGCAGGCAGCAGAGAACTGGAAGGTAAGACAGCTTTCTGATTTCGCGCCAGTCTGAGTGGACTAATCCATTGTGGAGGATGTGGGGATGGTACAGTCCATCACTCTAAGGCATGTGCTACTGAAAATATATATGGTTAAGGACAATGGTGCAATATTAATAAAAACAGCATTATTTTATAACAAATGCACTTTCTCCTGCGTTTGATAGTGGTCGCTGTCTGCGGTTCTGAAACATCAGTGCGCTGTTAAATTGGTGCCTTTTCCTAGACTATGTTGCTATGTGCATAATAGCAACGTTAACAAGCAGATTGTTCTCAACACCAATGTGGCGGATGCAGAAGCGCAGTCAGAAGACGAGAAAACAGCCCTTGCCTTGTCTAAGAAAAGTGAGGAGAGAGGAAACCCCAACTTAATTTGGTCTATAATCAATAGCCTAACTTTTAAATGTGCCTGACTTCATAAATCATCCATATATATATCTACAGAAATAAGACAGATCCTTCTTGTGTTTCCTGTTTGAGTGTTTGTTTAATAGCCTACTAATTCAGTGAGCTCCAATCCTCACACAACCACAACATGTCGGATAAACAATTTCACAAATTTGACTGTTTTTAATATTTGCTATGCTGTAATACAAGGGTTGCACTTCTTTTTTTGTTAGAACAGCCTCTCTGGTATTACTTATTATTTATTTTGTGTTCCAAATTGTCAGAAAAATAACCCTCCTTTTTCTTGATCTCTTTCTTATTGTTATTATTACTACTATTATTGTTATGATCATCATTATAATAATAAGTAGCCAATTACTTTTAAACTCAGTTTTTCACAATTCCTGACATTTAGTCCTAGTAGAAATTCCCTGTCTTAGGTCAGTTAGGATCACCACTTTTATTTTAAGATTGTGAAATGTCAGAATAATAGTAGAGAGATGTCACGACTTCCGCCGAAGTCGCTCCCTCTCCTTGTTCGGGCGGCGTTCGGCGGTCGACGTCACCGGTCTTCTAGCCACCGGTCTTCTAGCCAAGTGCTGCCTCACTTGTTCTTTGGGCATTTGTTTTTTTGTGATGCGGTTGCGTTTTGTTCTAAATATTGCCTCAGTAAAGTGCTTTGTCCACTCATCTCTGCTCTCCTGCGCCTGACTTCCATACACCAGCTACACCCACCGTATGACAAGAGAATGATTTCTTTCAGCTTTTATTTCTTTCATCACATTCCCAGTGATTCAGAAGTTTACATACACTCAATTAGTATTTGGTAGCATTGCCTTTAAATTGTTTAACTTGGGTCAAACGTTTCGGGTAGCCTTCCACAAGCTTCCCTCAATAAGTTGGGTGAATTTTGGCCCATTCCTCCTGACAGAGCTGGAGTAACTGAGTCAGGTTTGTAGGCCTCCTTGCTCGCACACGCTTTTTCACTTCTGCCCACAAATTTTCTATGGGATTGAGGTCAGGGCTTTGTGATGGCCACTCCAATACCTTGACTTTTTTCCATCCTCATGATGCCATCCATTTTGTGCACCAGTCCCTCCTGCAGCAAAGCACCCCCACAACAACGGTTGGGATGGTGTTCTTCGGCTTGCAAGCCTCCCTTTTTTCCCCTCCAAACATAACGATGGTCATTATGGCCAAACAGTTCTATTTTTGTACGATTTTTGTCCCCATGTGCAGTTGCAAACCGTAGTCGGGCTTTTTTTATGGCGGTTTTGGAGCAGTGGCTTCTTCCTTGATGAGCGGCCTTTCAGTTTATGTCAATATAGGACTTATTTTACTGTGGATATAGATACTTTTGTACCTGTTTCCTCCAGCATCTTCACAAGGTTCTTTGCTGTTGTTCTGGGATTGATTTGCCTTTTTTTGCACCAAAGTACGTTCATCTCTAGGAGACAGAACGTATCTCCTTCCTGAGCAGTATGATGGCTCCGTGGTCCAATGGTGTTAATACTTGCGTACTATTGTTTGTACAGATGAACGTGGTACCTTCAGGCTTTTGGAAATTGCTCCCAATGATGAACCAGACTTGTGGAGGTCTAACAAAAAAAATCTGAGGTCTTGGCTGATTTCTTTTGATTTTCCCATGATGTCAAGCAAAGAGGCACTGAGTTTGAAGGTAGGCCTTGAAATACATCCACAGGTACACCTCCAATTGACTCAAATTATGTCAATTAGCCTATCAGAAACTTCTAAAGCCATGACATAATTTTCTGGAATTTGCCAAGCTGTTTAAAGGCACAGTCAACTTAGTGTTTGTTAACTTCTGACTCACTGGAATTGTGATACAGTGAAATAATCAGTCTGTAAACAATTGTTGGAAAAATTACTTGTGTCATGCTCAAAGTAGATGTCCTAACCGACTTGCCAAAACTATAGTTTGTTAACAAGAAATTCGTGGAGTGGTTGAAAACCGAGTTTTAACTTCTTATGGGCAGCATCCGGTGAAATTGCAGAGCGCCAAATTCAAAATACAGAAATAGTCAAATTAAACATTCATAAAAATAGAAGTGTTATACATCGGTTTAAAGATTAACTTCTTGTTTACCCAGCCGCTGTGTCAGATTTCAAAAAGGCTTTACGGCGAAAGCATACCATGCGATTATCTGAGGACAGCGCCCCGCTTACAAAAGCATACAAACATTTTACAACCAAGTAAAGGAATTACAAAAGTCAGAAATTGCTATAAAATTAATAATTTACCTTTGATGATCTTCATATGTTTACACTCTCAAGAGTCCCTGTTACACAATAAACTCAGTTTTGTTGGCGCATTTTGTTCAGTAATCCATTGGCTCAAAGGCGGTCACGACATGCAGACGAATACATCCTAATAGTACCGGTTAAGTTCGTCGAAACATGTCAATCGATGTTTATAATTAATCCTCAGGTTGTCTATTGTCTAAATAATTGATAATATTTCAACCGGACAATAGTGTCTTCAATAGAAAGGAAAAACAACGAACGGCGAGCAATCGGTCACGCGCACAAAACAGCTCTGGTTCATTCTGCATGCCACATAGAAAATGGTCTCATTCTTCCTTGTTTTTCAGAATACAAACCTGAAACAATGTCTAAAGACAGTTAACATCTAGTGGAAGCCATAGGAACTGCAATCTGGGCCCTAACCCAACAGATACTGTATAGGCATTCAATAGAAAAGTACCCATATAAAAAATATCCCACTTCCTGGATGGATTTTCTTCAGGTTTTCGCCTGCCGTATCAGTTCTGTTATACTCACAGACATTATTTTTTGGAAACTTTAGAGTGTTTTCTATCCAATACTACCATAGGATATGCATGGTAGTGCATATCCTAGCTTCTGGGCCTGAGTAACATTCATCCAAAATTCTAAATACTGCCCCCTACCCAAGAGAGGTTAATGACTCCAACCTAAGTGTATGTAAACTTCCAACTTCAACTGTATATAGGCTACTGTATCAATCAGTAATTCATTAGTTCATATCATCACACAGCATACGAGTCATTCATGCTTTGAAACGCAATCAAGCATTTTAGCTTTAAAATTAAATAACAAGCGACCTTTGAATAATTAGCGTAAACAATAAATAAACCGTTCCATTTCGGCAATTGCATTCACGAATGCATACAACTGTTTTTAGTCTTTGCTATAGTAAAGGATTTACAAAAAATAAAATAAACGTGCCAACAGACTGGTAGGCTTTTAATTCATTTATTTTATTTAACTAGGCAAGTCAGTTAAGAACAAATTCTTATTTACAATGACGGCCTAAGAACAGGGGGTTAACTGCCTTGATCAGGGGCAGAACGACAGCTCGGGGATTCGATCTAGCAACCTTTCGGTCACTGGCCCAATGCTCCAACCACTAGGCTACCTGCCACCAATTTAGTGTTGTTTACATTGTTCTAAACGGTCAGGAAAAGTTATATTGTAATCTAACAGCACCTGTTTGGCACACATAATATCTACGCAGCGCTTGCTCCTTTCCTTATTTAACTTGATCTCCAGTATTTTCCACAACTAGTCAAATTTTTTCCACACATCTGACTTCCCCTTTACCTCCTGAGCAACCAGTGAACATTCCCCCATTTAGAGTTTATTTGTCACGTCCTCTGCATCCATTTTGCTGTCAAGTGTGTTATCATGTTCAGAGTTTGTTATAACCAATTTAGTCGTATGACTATGATATGCTATGATGTGATATCTCACAAAGAGAGCAAGGTTTGAGGAAATAGGGGATATTTTTCCGAAACAATTGAGGGATTTCGGTAACAAAACATTTCAGTCAAATGTCTGTAATTATGTTGCCGCTTCAGCAACACGGTGTTACGAGAATTATGTTCTCAATGTTCATAAACCATTTCAATTAAACTACTCAGGATTTGTAAGATTCTGGTTGACTGAAACAGACGGAGGCCCAGCTATGATAGTCAACATGTTTATTCACGAGAGCGCTAGTCCGTTGTACAAAATCATTCATTTTATACTGGCTCCTTACGCACTTACATTCACACACAAACAGTAGGTATCCTACGCACATACTGTATCACTACCCAGCCGACAAAGATTAGGGAGACCGTGAGAAGTACTCCCTGTCCTCGCCCAAGATTAGGGAGGCCGTGAGAAGTACTCCCTGCCCTCTCCCAAATCTCTCAGTGGCCCCTAGCCAAGGTCGGCACCGAATTTTGCTCAGACAGTCTGTGTTTAAGATACTATAAAGACATATTGTACAGATATATTGTTTTACCCTAATTCTGACTAAAACTACACATATCATTTATTATAATTTTACTGACTAAAACTACACACCTCATTAATAATACTTTTATGATCCTAATCAATTTCATACAGTTATAAGGTTTC
This sequence comes from Salvelinus alpinus, assembly GCF_045679555.1. Classification (NCBI taxonomy): domain Eukaryota; kingdom Metazoa; phylum Chordata; class Actinopteri; order Salmoniformes; family Salmonidae; genus Salvelinus; species Salvelinus alpinus. The sequence continues at coordinate 35,654,711 of NC_092112.1, read as the reverse complement.
AGAGTGGAATTATTTCATTCTTTCAACATTTTAATTACTTTAACACACGGACAGCACCATAAACACTGTTAATGTTCTGAGGAGGTCGATGTAGCAGAGAGGAGAGAGAGACAACGGGTGCTAGTCACACAGTCACTCGCTGCCGTTTTTTTTTACACAGCGCAGCAAGTCTGAGCCCGGCCTGGCAAAATCATATCAATTGCGGTCAGACTCCCTCTAGTCATTTATGTGTCTTAATGATTTCATCAAACAGAGCTCTTAAAGCTTTATACAAGCTCAGTGCATATAGTTGATTTGATTAAACCACATCAGATGTGTCTATATATGGAGAAATACATGTTTAAAAATGTCAAACAATCGATTGGTTGAAAGAACAGACGACTCTCGGTCGACCAAGATATTCTTGGAGTCGGGGACAGCCCAAATCTCTATACAGTTTTCTGTTTACAAAGCTATAATCTGTTATGAACAGAGTGTACAAATCTTTGTGTAATTTACCCTTTGTCAAGTTTTTTCAATTTGCATTGTTTAGAAGGAGTGCAAGGGCGAATTGAGTTATTGCAGACGTGCACTTCACAGAGAAGGCGTTCCCTAATGGAAAAATTTAAATACGGTGAACACTTTGGAATTACCTACATTTCTGCATAAATTGGTCCAAAAATTTGATCTGATCTTCATCTAAGTCACGGCAATAGACACAGTGTGCTTAAACTAATAACACACAAATTATTGTATTTTTCTTGTCTATATTGAATATTTTGGTTTGAGTCATTAACATGGTAATTTACAGGTGGCTTTCAAATGTGTAATTACAAAACATTAGTTACATAGTAGAACAAGAAAAAGTGTAATAACACATGTGGAACACAGTAATTACACAGGTGGAATAGTGTAATTACACATTCCTTGCTCCAATTGTGTTATAATTAATTCCACAACACACCTATTACCATGTAATTACATGGTCAAAGTCTATTTAACTACCATGTTATTAATGTGTTAGTTACTTAGTAAGAAGGGCAACTTAATGTAAAGTGTTACCAAATAAGGTTCTAAATAGCAGTACCCTGTAGAATTTGGTCACAGCCTCAGTGTGGGGATCATAGAGAGATAGAGATCACTACATAACCAGTTTTTGCATGGACATTGCCATTGAGGACTTCCACCATTTTAAAGTAGTCAACTGGGTATGACTTCCTATGGGTTAAGAAAGGACCACACAATTCCATCCAGGTCATCAGGAGGGGTCAGCCAATTAATTATACTCATGAGCAAACAGTCCATAACTGCAGGTGACAGTAACTCGCCAACCTTGGCTTTATACCTATTCAAACAACACTCTAGGTGGCAGTATGTACCCTTTCAATTTGTTTACCAACTCATAGAAGTAGTAATGGGAAAAAATGTACTACTTCAAAATGGAGATGGCTTCAATGGCGCTGCCCATGCTCTCACAGATGCCATGATGGGACAGAAACAAAGATGTGTCATCTAACTAGGTCTATGGTGTGGATATGTCTGGGTTATTGTCCTCAACACCGCCCCCTAAAGCTATGTGACAGAACTGACAGACCTCATTAAGGTGAAGTCGGTTGAGGGAGACGTTGATGAATCTGCAGACTATGTCCGTTTCTTTCCGTCTTTTGTGTGGACGGTCAGAGATTTCGGACTAGATTTAAAGCTTGATGGAAAACCCATCACAGCACATCAGTACCTGGATAATGCTCTTAAACTGAAATCAGGTGAGAATACTACAGATGGATTAATGATACTGAATATATGGTACTTAAAGTTCTACTTAAAAGGACAGTTCATCCAAATTACCAAATTACATTTTAGTTTCTTTACCTCGCAAGCAGTCTATTGCCAAGGTAAGACAGCAATCCATGCTTTGGTTTTGTTTACCTGGCCACTGTTTCCAAATGCTAATTTGTTAATATCAATGGTCCATATATTAGCATTTTTTACATTTCATGTCCAAATCATCCTAAAGTGTCTTCAATTGATTGTGTAGCTCAATTAAGTTACTTTAAGATGATTTGGACAATTAGCATTTGGAGACAGTGGCCAGGTAAACAAAACAACAACATGGATTGCTGTCTTGTAATTTGTTCTATCTGTTCATTTATGTAATTTTTTCGAAGGTACTAGCAAGAAGATTGTTCAATACAACCTGCCTCGTGATTGTCTGCGGAAGTTCTTTTCCCCCCGCTGGTGTTTTGTCTTTGAACGACCTGCCAACTCTGAGAAAATGAAACGCATGGAGGAGTTGACAGATGCTGACTTGGAACCCTCCTTTGTGATGCAGTCCAGAGACTTCTGTGACCACATATTTAAAGAAGTCAAGACTAAGACCATGATAGGTGGCCTGAAAGTCACTGGTAAAAGTGAGTATTTAATCTATTATATAGGTGTGAGAAAATACAGTGTGTGTCTATTGGGTATAATTTAAAATATTCCACTACAACTATTTTTTTCCAATTGTGCTGCTGCTACCACAACTACCATGTATACTTTTACCTCATTATTACTACAACCTCGATATCTACTACCATACACTGAGTATACAAAACATTAAGAAAACCTGCTCTTTCCACGACATAGAATGACCAGGTGAATCAAGGTGAAAGCTACGATCCCTTATTGATGTCACTTGTTAAATCCACTTCAATCAAATCAAATCAAATGTTATTTGTCACATGCGCCGAATACAACAGGTGTAGACCTTACAGTGAAATGCTTACTTACAAGCCCTTAACCAACAATGCCATTTTAAGAAGAAAGTATCTTCAAAAATAAACTGAAGTAAAAAAATTAATTAATAAAATAACAGTAGCGAGGCTATATGCGGGGGGTACCGGTCCAGAGTCAATGTGCGGGGGCACCAGTTAGTCGAGGTAATTGAGGTAATATGTACATGTAGGTAGAGGTAAAGTGACTATATATGGATAATAAACAGAGAGTAGCAGCAGTGTAAAAATGGGGGGTTGCGTGGGGACAATGCAAATAGTCCAGGTAGCCATTTGAAGAAGCTGTTAAGAAGGCTTTTGAACCTAGATATAGTGCTCCGGTACCGCTTGCCGTGCGGTAGCAGAGAGAACAGTCTATGACTAGGGTGGCTGGAGACCTTGGCAATTTCTTCCTCTGACACCAACTAGTATACAGGTCCTGGATAGCAGGAAGTTTGGCCCCAGTGATGTATTGGGCCATACGCACTACCCTCAGTAGTGCCTTTCGGGGACTGAGCACGCACCCCTGAGGGGCCCCTGTGTTGAGGATCAGTGTGGCAGATGTGTTGTTACCTTACCACCTGGGAGCGGCCCGCCAGGAAGTCCAGGATCCAGTTGCAGAGGGAGGTATTTAGACCCAGGGTCCTTAGCTTAGTGATGAGCTTTGAGGGCACAATGGTGTTGAATGCTGAGCTGTAGTCAAAGAATAGTATTCTCACGTAGGTGTTCCTTTTGTTCAGGTGGGAAAGGGCAGTGTGGAGTGCAATAGAGATTGTATCATCTGTGGATCTGTTGGGGCGGTATGCAAATTGGAGTGGGTCTAAGGTTTCTGGGATAATGGTGTTGAGGTGAGCCATGACCAGCCTTTCAAAGCACTTCATGGCTACAGACATGAGTGCTACGGGTCGGTAGTCATTTAGGCAGGTTACCTTGGTGTTCTTGGGCACAAGGCCTATGGTGGTCTGCTTGAAACATGTTGGTATTACAGACTCGGGCAGGGACAGGTTGAAAATGTCAGTGAAGACACTTGCCAGTTGGTCAGCGCATGCTCGGAGTACACATCCTGGTAATCCATCTGGCCCTGCGGCCCTGTGAATGTTGACCTGTATAAAGGCTACGGAGAGCGTGATCACACAGTCATCCGGAAGAGCTGATGCTCTCGTGCATGCTTCAGTGTTGCTTGCCTTGAAGCAAGCATAAAAGTTATTTAGCTCGTCTGGTAGGCTCATGTCACTGGGCAGCTCGTGGCTGTGCTTCGCTTTGTAGTCCGTAATAGTTTGCAAGCCCTGCCACATCCGACGAGCGTCGGAGCCGGTGTAGTACGATTCAATCTTAGTCCTGTATTGACGCTTTGCCTGTTTGATGGTTCGTCGGAGGGCATAGCAGGATTTCTTATAAGCCTCCCGGTTAGAGTCCCGCTCCTTGAAAGTGGCAGCTCTACCCTTTAGCTCTGTGTGGATGTTGCCTGTAATCCATGGCTTCTGGTTGGGGTATGTATGTATGGTCTCTGTGGGGATGACGTCATCGATGCACTTATTGATGAAGCCAGTGACTGAGGTGGTGTACTCCTCAATGCCATCGGAAGAATCCCGGAACATATTCCAGTCTGTGCTAGCGAAACAGTCATGTAGCTTAGCATCTGTGTCATCTGACCACTTCCTTATTGAGCGAGTCACTGGTTCTTCCTGCTTTAGTTTTTGCTTGTAAGCAGGAATCAGGAGGATAGAGTAATGGTCAGATTTGCCAAATGGAGGGCGAGGGAGAGCTTTGTACGCATTTCTGTGTGTGGAGTAAAGGTGGCCTAGAGTTTTTTTTCCTCTGGTTGCACATTTAATATGCTAGTAGAGATTTTGTAAAATGGATTTAAGTTTTCCTGCATTAAAGTCCACGGCCACTAGGAGCACCGCCTCTGGAGGAGTATTTTCTTGTTTGCTTATGGCGATATACAGCTCGTTGAGTGCGGTCTTAGTGCCAGCATCGGTTTGTGGTGGTAAATAGACAGCTACAAAAAATATAGATGAAAATTCTCTTAGTAAATAGTGTGGTCTACAGCTTATCATGAGATATTCTACCTCAGGCGAGCAAAACCTTGAGATGTCCTTAATATTAGATTTTGTGCACCAGCTGTTATTGACAAATAGATACAGACCGCCACTCCTTGTCTTACCGGAAGCAGCTGTTCTATGTTGCCGATAGACCGAAAATGCCGCCAGCTGTATGTTATCCATGTCGTTGTTCAGCCACGACTCGGTGAAACATAAGATATTACAGTTTTAATGTCCCGTTGGTAGGATAGCCTTGATCAGAGCTCATCCATTTGGTTATCCAATGATTGCACGTTGGCTAATAGGACTGATGATAGAGGGGGATTACTCACGCATCATCGGATCCTTACAAGGCACCCCGACCTACATCCCCGATATTTCCATCTCTTCTTCATGCGAATGACGGGGATGTGGGCCTTCTCGGGTATCTGAAGTAAATCCTTCGCGTCCGACTCGTTAAAGAAAAAATCTTCGTCCATTACGAGGTGAGTAATCGGTGTCCTGATATCCAGAAGTTAATTTCGGTCATAAGAGACAGTGATAGAAACATAATGTACAATCAGTGTAGATGATGGGGAGGAAACAGGTAAACAGGGATTTTTAAGTTTTGATGCAATTGAGACATGGACTGTGTATATGTTCCATTCAGAGGGTGAATGGGCAGGACAAAATATTTAAGTGCCTTTCAACGGGGTATGTAGTCGGTGCCAGGCACACCGGTTTGTGTCAAGGACTACAATGCTGCAGGGTTTTTCACACTAAACAGTTTCCCGTGTGTTTCAAGAATGGTCCACCACCAAAAGGACATCAAGGCAATTTGACACAACTGTGGGAAGCATTGGAGTCAACATGGGCCAGTATCCCTGTGGAATGCTTTTGACACCTTGTAGAGTCCATGCCCCGACGAATTGAGGCTGTTCTGAGAGCAACTCAATATTGGGAAGGAGTTCTTAATGTTTTGTACGCTCATTGTAACACAACAACCATCCACCACTAAAATCACAACCACAACTACCTTTCACCATCACCACTTCCACTAACAACATCTACTACTACTACTACTACAACCACCATCATTACCACTAAAATCACTACCAACATCACTACTACTACTGCTACTACCATCATTACTACTACAAACACTACCACCATCACTACTTAAACTACTACATCCACCACCATCACTACTACTACAAATACTACTGCCAGATGTGCTGAGCCCCATTTTTCTGATGCAGTGCTCGGGAACCTGACAGAGATGTACGTTGACATGATACGGAGTGGGCAGGTACCCTGCCTGGACAATGCTGTGGTGGCACTGGCCCAGATTGAGAACTCCAGTGCCATTGAAAAGGCCAAGGCCTACTACCAGCAGAGCATGGCAAAGCTGGTGGTCTTTCCCACTGAGACCCAGCAGCAGCTGTCTATGGTTCATGCTTCCATGGAGAGGGAGGCAGTGGCCATCTTCATGAATAGTTCATTCAAGGATGAAGACCAGAAGTACCAGAAGGAGCTCATGGTATGGGAATATATTATATTCATGGGTTGCACATTGCATCACAATATTGTCATTAAGGTTCTCTTCGGGACTGAGTGGAGTACTACGAATCTATCTAGATGTACTAAGGCTTTTCTAAAGTTAGCTAGCTTCAGTTAGCTTCACATTCCAGCTCAAGCTTCATCCATGTTACGAAGGTGGATATTGATTGTGCACCAGCCGCTTACCCGAGCGTGTTCAAGCCAGGCTTGTTAGTGCGCGTTCATGTCACACGTGGCAACATCAATCCATGGGCGAGTCAGTGCCACATTTACATTTAGGCCGAAATCTCTTCTGCGTGAAGTTGCAAATGTTTCCTGTTATTACAAAAATTGAATGCGTAATGTGATAGGCATTTTAATAATATTATTTTTAACATAAAAAAACATTGATTAATACAATATTTAATCAGTCGTCTTCCTCAGCTGAAGAGGATGATGACACAATCTTTTTGAGAGGGATGGAATATGATTTCATTGGTCTTCAACTCGCAACATACACTTCATTCAGGATAAATGGAGTTAGCCCATGGACTTAGATAGAAATTGCATCTGTCCCATTTTGGCATCTGTTAGCAATGCTAACATTAGCAATGCTAGGTATTTTTGACAAACTTTGCTAGGTAATGGTAACATTGCCATCTGTCTAAAGTAAATTTGATGACATCATAATGATGACAAAGTTGTTTCTTACTAATTATTGCATACATTAGCAATGTCAATGTATTTCCAAGCAACTATAGTGTTATTTAGACGAAACAATCATAAGCCTTTAATGACTGAGCACTACTCGACTTTCGGGAGTCACTGTGGCTACGGCGTCTTTAGAATGTTCATAACAATGGCATGATGTGATGGAGGTTTAAGATCCAAAACAATTATTTATGACCATCGATATAAAATCCAATTTACATATACGTTAAACGCAAATGTGTTGCATGAGGGGAGAAAAATGTTTTGGCTATTTTGCAAAGAGCAAACTGTTTTCAAAGTTCAGTTAACTGTTTTGAGAGCATGGAACTTTTTTTCCCAAGACGCTCCAAAATAAAAACTTTCATCCTCCCAAATGCAACACATGTAATCATAATAGTGATTACATTATTTAATTCTGTTAGACAAAAGTATGTCATAAACATCACAGTGGAGTTCAAATACATGTTTGGACCTAACCTCTTTTCTCTAACCAACCACTCCATGTTTCTTTTAGAAAGCGCTTCAAGAAGTATATTCGACAATCTGTGAGAGAAACTCGCAGGAATCCCAGAGGGCATGCACGCACATCATCGAACACATATTTGCTCCCCTAAAGGTCCAACTTACGAATGGTTCCTACATGACCCCTGGAGGATACAAACACTACTGCGATGACCTCAAAATGATGACCAGCGAATACAGATCAACAGGAGGCAAAGGAGTGAAGGTATGTTGGACTTGCATCTAACACAACCTCACTGATTGGTCAAAATGGAAGACTGGTGCCGTGTGTATTGGAGGTTGAGGTTCTGTTCTTATTGTCTCTTATCATGTGTGTGTGCGTACATACATGTGTGTGGTTCTAGGCTGAAGAGGTACTGAAGAAGTACCTGAATGACAAGGAAAGCACTGGTCAGGCCATCCTGTCAGCAGACCAATCTCTCACTGAAGCTGAGTTGAGGGCCGAAGGTGAGGACCTGTGTTGGAATTATCCATCCAGTAAATGCGAGTGGCAAACGGCAATCTTTGCAACTTTACCTTTAATAAACGTACAAGGGTTGTGTACTATGGTTTTCCTAAAATCATTTACCATTACAGACGAGGAAAATGTAACCCATTGTGTTGCCCAAAATGATATAAATATATAAATGAAATACAGTTTCTTGGTTTTGCTCTCTCTCTCTTTAGAGGAGAAAGCGAAAAGGGAGGCGTCTGAGCAAGAGAAACGAACCATGGAAGAGCAGATCAGAGTCCAGGAATTGCTGATGGACGATCAGAAGAGAACGTATGAAGAGCATAAGAAACAGCTGTTGGAGAAGATGGAGGCTGACAAGGAAAATGCTAAAGTAGAGTACAATAGAGTTCTGGAGGCCAAACTCAAGGTAGGAACTGTAATAATGGAGACCAGCAGGCAGTATATTGATTTTGGGTTAAGGGATAGTCCCCTCAAAATACCTAACATGATTTTCCAAAACAGTCTTTATTTGACAGTTTTGTTTACAGTTTGTCTGCATTTTAGTCACCTTTTGCACTTTGAATTTGTTTTCTATTTCACAAAGTTTTGTAAGATTTTGTTAGCCTCACAGCCTAATAACTATGATACAGTATTTTTGTTGTAGTAACTGCTTGGTACTTTTGATAGACTTGATTTGTGTTTACTGTATTGTAAAGTTATACAGCATTAATATACATATATTGCATACTACAGTAGCAAAGTATTTTTTTCATTTGCAAGTGACATTTTTCATTGGTAGTTGGTCGTACTAATTCAGAGGACAAGAATACAGCTCAATACAGAGGTAAAATGCTTTTAGTGATCTAAGCAATGTTGGTCATTTCAGGAGAAGGAAGACCTCCTCAAGGAAGGGTTTCATTGCAAAGCACAAGAAATGGAGGAACAGATTAAGGACCTCAGGATGGAGCAGGAGGAACAGGAAAAAGCTAAGCCCTCAATATGGAAGCAAGCTCTGGATAACATTGGAACTGCTGCTCTAATGATTCCAGGATGGGGAAAATTAATTGGAGTTGGTATGAAAGTTGGGTCACATTTCATGAAATGAAGGTCCTTTAGGGGGGGATGATAATATACTTCCAAAATATAGTGTTTCACCACCATGTCCACTTTCGAGAAAGGTGTGGATAAATTCTCAAATTTTTTACCTTTCAATCATTAGACTGAATACTTTAAATTAAGCACTCCGTTCAGAAAGTGTATTTATTTAGTTTAATGTTTGTTAAGAAGGCATAAAAACAATAAAGAGTATTTTTTTTTCAAGGCAAATTAAGGAGTGTTCCTTTATTGAAAAGATTTATCAGTACCTTTAATTTCATTCATTTGCACCAAATATAATAGAATAGTATGTACATTGGGATGTTTGTAATAGGCTCAGTGTTAGTAAGGGCTTTATTTGTGCTCACAACAAACACTTTCTACACAATAAACACTTTTATTTTCACTGATCCTGTCTTGATTAGCATGGACAAATGAACAGGATAATTTTTAATTATGTGAAGCTGTAATGAACATGATGGGAGACAGAGAGCTGGTTTCAAGCGCAGGGCGCAGCAGGTGTTTATTTGTAAAGGACCACAGGAGGAGGCAGGTAGCTGGGTCCAGGGGCAGGCAGAAGGTCATACACAGGGGGTCCAACAAGGCAACAGTACAGGCAGGGAAAAGGCTAGTAACGTCGTCTGGGAGATCAGGCAATAGGTTGATAACAGGAAATCCGATAGGCTAAATTACAGGCAGGGAATAGGTAAAAGGTGTCATTAGTGAGGCAGGCCAAAACTATCATGCCCAGGAGAATTAAATTGCGGGGAAAAACAGAGCTCCGAATAGAAGTGTGTCACAAAACAAACAATACCTCACAATGATGGGGTGCAAAGAACTGAACTAAATAGTGTGTGATAATGGCATACATTAATAATGACATTGTTTATTTTCATCATTAAGCTTCATGAATCTCCATAGTATGCTTTTCTCGGTAAGTCACATTATACAAACTGGCTTTGTTGAATAAATTTGTTCGGATTGTGCAGTAAATAAGAGATTATGGTCAGATAATACATAATCACATACACTACATGACCAAAAGTATGTGGACGCCTGCTCGCAAAACATCTCATTCCAAAATCATGGGCATTACTATGGAGTTGGTCCCCCATTTGCTGCTATAACATCCTCCACTATTCTGGGAAAGCTTTCCACTAGATGTTGGAACATTGCTGCGGAGACTTGCTTCCATTCAGCCACAAGAGCATTAGTGAGGTTGGGCAATGATGGGCGATTAGGCCTGGCTCGCGGTCGGCGTTCCAATTCATTCCAAAGGTGTTCGATGGGGTTGAGGTCAGGGCTCTGTGCAGCATTAAGATTTCCCTTCACTGGAACTAAGGGGCCTAGCCTGAACCATGAAAAACACCCTGCATATAATTCCCTTATCACACCCCCAGACCATTATTCCTCCTCCACAAAACTTTACAGTTGGCACTATGCATTGGGCCAGGTAGCGTTCTCCTGGCATCTGCCAAACCCAGATTCGTCCGTAGGACTGCCAGATGATGAAGTGAGAGAAGGCGTTTTCCGCTGTTCCAGAGTCCAATGGCAGCGAGCTTTACACCACTCCAGCCGACGCTTGGCATTGCGCATGGTGATCTTAGGCTTGTGTGCGGCTGCTTGGCCATGGAAACCCTTTTCATGGAGCTCCGGACAAACAGTTCTTGTGCTGACATTGCTTCCAGAGGCAGTTTGGAACTCGGTGGTGAGTGTTGCAACCGAGGACAGACGATTTTAACGAGCTATGCGCTTCAGCACTTGTGGTCTCGTTCTGTGAGCTTGTGTGTGACAGAAAAATGTGTGTGAGGGAGAGGGAACAGGCACAAAAGAGCTTGGGATTTATTGTATACTGGCAGTGGCACTGTCCCCGAACAATATGGTTATAATGGGTTGGATTAGGATAACCAACTAGTATCCCTAGCCAGACGGGTTGCCTCCCACAATGCATCCAGTGCTACAGCAGTCAGGTTTACAAGACTAACAACCAACCCCAAAATGTTTTATTATGGAGTTGATAGTGACAACCACCTCCACATGCTAATTAAGATGCTCCCTCTACCTTGCCTCTGGACTTCCTGTAATCACCATATCAGGTTGTTCTCCTTGTGCCGCTACAAGTTTAACAAGAACAACAGAAAAGGCAACATTTGCGTGTGGCAGAGAGGTACAGTGATCGCAGCGTTTCGTTCAGAATATCAAATCAGGCATTCCAAATATAGTAATATGCAAAAACATGCTCCAATAGGTTCTTGTTAGGACCTAGGTCCTGCTTAGCTCTGCCTACCTCCTTGTTTATTCTGCCCACTGTGTGACAGCGATTCCCATTGTAAAAGGCCCATCTTTCCCATTTTCACTTAGTTATGAGTAAATATGTCACATAGAACACATAGTATTCAGACTTTGCATTGTGATTTGTTTGATCCAATCGGTGTACCAAAAGTCTTCACAGTAATGAAAGTTGGCTTTACATCATGACTTTCTACATTTTGCAATCAGAACAACAGCACAGAATATAATACCTATAATTTATTGAATATTTTCTGTACAGTGATTGTTTCTTGTGGAGTAGAAATGTAACTCAGACATGGGTCTAGATTCAATCCGTAGCATGGAAGATCCGCCCTATAGCGCGAATAAAATGTAAAGGCAATGTTCCCGTGTTCGCACAGACTGCAGTCACGGTTAACACTGCATATGTCGGCTCAATCGGAAATTACCTATACATTTCAATCGCAATATTAACGTTGATCTTCCGGGTTACAGATTGAATCTAGTCCATGGTCTGCGAATTTTGTTGGAATAAACTGAAACTGAAAATAGAATTGACTAGTTATTATATATCTCAATAGACTAGATTCCATTGTCATTGTAGCCTATAATGGACTGATAAAGCAGGCTACTATTTTATTCTGCTATGATATTCAACAATGTTACAGACAGGCCAACCAACGTCAGACAGTAAAAACAAGGACATATAAGTAGCCTACACTATATAGATACAGGATATACAAATAAAGTGTATCATTTTAATTACACTTCATGGTACATCTAGTGGTCTGTAAAGTGCTAGTACATGAGGGAGAGAGAGTACAAAGATATATGGGGCATGGGTTATTAAAAGTTCTGGGTTTGCACTGCTATGTTTTTTAGGCGTGTTGTCCTGATTGTTAGTGCTCTGTAAACATCTTCAGGAGAATACAAGTACCCTTCGTCTGAAGGGAGCTTGTTAAGAATGTGTGAGGATATGCATTTTTGACAGGATCAGACAAGATGAAAGTGACAAAAATGTAAATTTAACGAGTGGCTTGTACCACTGTGTCACATGTTCCATTAAACACATGAGCCATCCAATCCAGGTCATGTTCAGTAGTCTGGTAAAGTAGCACCACCCATAAAGTCGCCTACAAAATAAAATGAATCGGTTAAATCCAAACATATCCACAAAATAAAGTGAGAGTAGTGACTGTTTGCTGAAGGTGGCCTTGGTTCAATAGTGTTTATTACACCCCTACACTAACTGCATAATCTGGGGAAAGGTTGTGATGAATGAATAGGGTCCAGCTGAGCAGTATCAGGCCATGGCCCTGTTGTTGATTAATGGACAATAAAGAGGGCATTTGAATTAAGTAGGCCTCTAGTCTTAGCCAGAGGTAGGTAAAAAGCAAAGGGAATAAAAAGGAGGGACAGACAGACATATTTATTGTATATGATCTCTGACACATGGAGTTGCATGGGAAACGGTCCAGGAACAAAGGACAATGCCAAAGGACCAGTCAGCTCATCCCCCCTCTGATGGGCTAAAATGTATCTCTGCTATAGTATCCAGAGGACTATAGAATGAGTGATAGAATAGTACTATATTATCCATGTCTGGTATCTATCTGAAACTAGTTCACTGATGATAACTCTGATGCTATCTAAAGGGATGTATGATCTGCCACTGACATTGCTCGTACATGTATTTATATATTCTTAATTCCATTCCTTTACTTAGCTTTGTGTGTATTGGGCATATGTTGTGAAATTGTTAGATATTACTTGTTAGATATTACTGAACTGTCGGAGCTAGAAACACAAGCATTTCGCTACACCCGCAATAGCATCTGCTAAACACGTGTATGTGACCAATAAAATTTGATTTGATTTGATCTCTGTGGTTACTTGTGTCTGTACAGGGTGAACTCTGAATTACTATATGCAAAAAGGTTTTATGGTCCTCTCAGGAATTATGTCTTATTTACTTCGGTCTCATTCCCCAAACAAGAATTTAAATCACAGGAGGTTGGTGGCACCTTAATAGGGGAGAATGGGCTCGTAGTGATGGCTGGAGCAGAATAAGTGGAATGGTATCAAATGGAATGGTATCAAAAAATCTAAAGCCTCAATACAGGACTAAGATTGAATCGTACTACCACGGCTCCAACACTCGTCAGATGTGGCAGGGCTTGCAAACCTTTACAGAGTACAAAAGGAAGCACAGTCGCGAGCTGCCCAGTGACACGAGCCTACCAGATGAGCTAAATTACTTCTATGCTCGCTTCGAGGCAAGCAACACTGAAGCATGCATGAGAGCATCAGCTGTTCCGGACGACTGTGTGATCGCGCTCTCCGTAGCCAATGCGAGTAAGACCTTTAAAGGCTGGTCATGGCTCACATCAACACCATTATCCCAGAAACCCTAGACCCACTCCAGTTTGCATAACGCCCCAACAGATCCACAGATGATGCAATCTCTATTGCACTCCACGCTGCCCTTTCCCCCCTGGACAAAAGGAGCACCTACGTGAGAATGCTATTCATTGACTACAGCTCAGCATTCAACACCATAGTGCCCTCAAAGCTCATCACTAAGCTAAGGACCCTGGGACTAAACACCTCCCTCTGCAACTGGATCCTGGACTTCCTGACGGGCCGCCCCCCAGGTGGTAAGGGTAGGTAACAACACATCTGCCACGCTGATCCTCAACATGGGGGCCCCTCAGGGGTGCGTGCTCAGTCCCCTCCTGTACTCCCTGTTCACTCAACTCCAACACCATCATTAAGTTTGCCGACAACACGACAATGATGAGACAGCCTATAGGGAGGAGGTCAGAGACCTGGCCGTGTGGTGCCAGGATAGCAACCTCTCCCTCAACATGATCAAGACAAAGGAGATGATTGTGGACTACAGGAAAAGGAGGATCGAGCACGCCTGACATTCTCATTGACGGGGCTATAGTGGAGCAGGATGAGAGCTTTAAGTTCCTTGGTGTCCACATCACCAACAAACTATCATGGTCCAAACACACCAAGACAGTCGGGAAGTGAGCACAACAAAGCCTATTCCCCCTCGAGACTGAAAAGATTTGGCATGGGTCCTCAGATCCTCAAGAAGTTCTACAGCTGCACCATCGAGAGCATCCTGACTAGTTGCATCATTGCCTGGTATGGCAAATGCTCGGTCTCCGACCACAAGGCACTACAGAGGGTAGTGCGTACGGCCCAGTACATCACTGGGGCCAGGCTTCCTGCCATCCAGGACCTCTATACCAAGCGGTGTCAGAGGAAGGCCCTAAAAATTGTCAGACTCCAGCCACCCTAGTCATAGACTGTTCTCTCTGCTACCGCACGGCAAGCCGTACCGGAGCGCCAAGTTTAGGTCCAAGAGGCTTCTAAACAGCTTCTACCCCCAAGTCATAAGACTCCTGAGCATCTAATTAAATGGCTACCCAGACTATTTGCATTGTCCCCCCCCCTCCCCCTTATATAGCCTCGCTATTGTTATTTTACTGCTTCTCTTTAATTATTTGTTACTTATATTTCTTCTTATTATTAGCTTTTTTTAAAGTTTTTTTTAAAAACTGCATTGTTGGTTAGGGCTTGTAAGTAAACATTTCACTGTAAGGTCTACGCCTGCTGTATTCGGCGCATGTGACAAATACAATTTGATTTGGAATTGTTTTTTATTTATTTTCTTCAAATTAATAAAAAAATGTTTTTATGTCAATAAGTATTGAACCGTTTTGTTATAGAAAGCCAAAATAAGTTCAGGAGTAACACTTTGCTTAACAAGTCATATAGTAAGTTGCATGGATTTTTTCATGTGTAGTACTTACTATATAATTTATCAGTATAGTATAGAATACTATACTACACACTGTACAGTAGTATCCCTCGATCATGTGTAGTACGTACTATAGAATTTTGTAATATACTGTAGAATACTATACTACGCACTGTGGTATCCCTTGATCATGTGCAGTACTTACTGTATAATTATTTTGTAAACTGTAGCATACTATACTACATACTGTAGTATCCCTCAATCATGTGTAGTACTTAATATATAATTTTGCAGTATACTATACTACACACTGTGGTATCCCTTGATCATGTGTGGTACTTACTGTAGAACATTCTGTAGAATACTATACTGCACACTGTATTGATATGCTAATATTTAATTTGATTTGCTTATAACCATACCCCTCCCCCATATCCCAATTGAATCCACCCATGATTGAGAAACATACATGCCAAATATAGACCATACCAGTAGTATATTTTGTTCCCTACAGCTTATGGAAAATTTGCTCTTATAGCATTTGTGCAGAAGGTAAGTCTGCAAAAACACTACTGTAAATACTATAGTTGTTTAACTATAGTAATACTAAAGTAAGTACAGTATACGTTAGTAAACTGTAAATACCACAGTATACTTGAAAGAGAGCAACCCAGCTCTACATGTTTGTTGACCTGTGACCCACTGACAACGCCTCCGGTTGGAAGGGAATTTGTAGCACTTTGAGGTCAAGGGCGGTGCAATTGCTATGTCAAGCGGTGATGCAGCCTGTCAAGATGCTCTCGATTGTGCAGCTGTAGAACTTTTTGAGGATCTGAGGGCCCATCCCAAATATTTTCAGCCTCCTGAGGGGAAGAGGGGCTGCCGTGCCATCTTCATGACCGTGCGGGTAAGTGTGGACCATGTTAAGTCCTTAGTGATGTGGACGCCAAGGAACTTAAAGCTCTCGACCCACTACACATCATCCCCATTAGATGTGGATGGGGACATGCTCTCCCCTCTTTCTCCTAATGTCCACGATCAGCTCCTTGGTCTTACTGATGTGGGGGAACAGGGAGTACAGGAAGGGACTAAGCACAGGCCCCTGATAGGCCTCCGTGTTGAGGGTCAGCTTGGCGGAGGTGTTGTTGCCTACCCTCATCACCTGGGGCCGGCCTGTCAGGAAGTCCAGGATCCAGTTGCAGAGGGATGGGTTCAACTCCAGGGGCCAGGGGCTTGGTGATGAGCTTGGAGAGAACTATGGTGTTGAACCCTGAGCTGTTGTCTATCAACAGCATTCTCACATAGTTATTTCCCCTCTTGTCCAGGTGGGAGAGGGCAGTGTGAAGTGCAATAGAGATTCCGTCATCTGTGGATCTGTTTGGGCGGTATGTGATTTGGAGTGGGTCTAGGGTGTCTGGGATGATGGTATTGATGTGTGTCATGACCATTCCTTCAAATGCTAAAGTAATGTGCACAAAAACACTATATATTTTTAGCAATAGTAATACTACAGAATTTATACTATAGTAAACTGTGGTATTTTTTCATGTGGGACACTTTTGCCACACCCACCAAACGGGCGCAAACATACAGTACCTCAAAGACTGTTGAAGAACGGTGCAAAGGGCATTATCCCTCTGAAGAGTATGAATTAGGTTGTTTGAGAAGGTTTGAATCTTGAGATAGTAGGGCATGATTGAAGTAGGCCTTGTGGTAGAGGTCTGAGTGGGACTGCTTTCTTCATCCCGCTCCTGCCAGCTATCAGATGTATTGGGCTATATCAGCCAATAGGCTAGATGAAACAGAGCCATAGTTAGAGCAAGAGCGGACACTTGCACTTGGCTTAAACTACGTTTTGCATATAGCCCAATGGCAAGCAAGCCTGGAGGAATGAGCCCATTCCAGGACCGGGGCGTGGGCAGCGTCTGGGACAAACATCCGGTTAGCCGGATGAGAACCCCCCCTGGGAACGCTGCACCACACGGACCTGGTTTTCTATTCCCCAGATGAGTTTAGCCGCCAGACACGAGGTAGGAAGAATGGTCTTGGGATCTGAAGGTGTAGCAGCGGGGCTATAGAGGCATGAAAGTGCATCCGGCTTAACATTTTTGGACCCTGGGCGGTAGGAGATGGTAAAGTTGAACCGGGTGAACAGTAGGGCCCATCTAGCTTGCCTGGAGTTGAGATGCTTGGCGGTGCGGAGATATTCTAGGTTCTTGGGATCCATCCACACAATGAATGGATGTTCCGTCCCATCTAACCAGTGCCTCCACTCCTCCAATGCCATCTTCACAGCGAGTAGTTCTCGATTCCCCACATCATAATTCCTCTCTGTGGCATTAAGATGATGGGAGAAGAAGGAGCAGGGAGGCAGCTTAAGGTGCAGGGCAGAACGCTGGGACAGGACGGCCCCCACTTTGACATCCGAAGTGTCTACCTCCACCACGAACTGACGGGACGGGTCTGGATGGATTCATATGGGAGCTGTGGTGAAGCGGTGCTTAAGGTCCAGGAACGCCGGTCATCAGCTGGGGACCACTTGAACGGGACCTTGGGAGAGGAGAGTACTGAAAGGGGGGAAGCCATGGTGCTGTAACCCCGGATAAAACGGCGATATAAATTCGCAAATCCTAAGAAGTGTTGCAGCTGCACTCTGGATGTGAGTTGGGGCCAATCCACCACCGCTCTCACCTTTCTGGGATCCATCTGCACATTACCAGCAGCGATGATGTATCCAAGGAGGGAAATGGTGGAGCGATGGAATTCGCATTTTTCTGCTTTGACAAAAAGCTGGTTCTCCAGGAGACGCTGGAGAACTTGTCGGATGTGGAGAACGTGTTCTTGAGCTGAGTGGGAAAAAACGAGGATGTCGTCGAGGTATATGAACCGGTTCAACATGTTGTGGAGAACGTTGTTAACCAGGGCCTGGAACACAGCAGGAGCGTTGGTCAGACCGAATGGCATCACCAGGTATTCGTAGTGTCCGCTAGCAGTGTTGAAGGCTGTCTTCCACTCATCACCTTCCCGTATCCGTGCCAGGTGGTAAGCGTTCCGCAGGTCCAACTTAGAGAAGATAGTCGCCCCCTGGAGCGGTTCAAAAGCTGAGGCGATGTAAGAAGCAGTGCGGGTTGGTTGGGTTGTGTTTTGGAGGACACATGGCTCTCGACCTTCGCCTCTCCCGAGTCCGTGCGGGAGTTGTAGCGATGAGACAAGACAGTAACTACTAACAATTGGATACCACGAAGTTGGGGAGAAAAAGGGGAAGAAAAAAAAAGCTGAGGCGATGAACGATAGCGGGTAGCGGTTCTTAACCGTGATGTCATTGAGGCCCTGGTAGTCGATGCCTGCAGCCAGGGAGTCTCCATAGCCTTGGTTTCCGAACCCGACAGTGAATACAGCTGTCCCCGGGGTGGTGTAGTGCCCGGGAGAAGGTCGGATCCCGCAGTTATAGGGTCTATGTGGAGGAAGCAAAGTGGCCCCGGCCTTACTGAAAACCTCCCGAGGTCCTGGTACTCTGCGGGAATGGCGGAGAGGTCAGAGGCTTCTCCGAGCCCACAGGAACACGTCCCGGGGCAGGCTGCGTAACTTCAGGCCATGACTGCATCAGCAGTCCAGTTGATAAGGGAATTGTGTCGCTGGAGCCACGAAAACCCCAATACCACGGGAACCTAAGGAGACTTGATGAGCATTACCTGGATTGACTCCCTGTGGTTCCCTGACACTCGCAGGTTGACAGGAGTAGTATTGTGGGTGACTGCCTATAGAGCGCCCATCCAGCGCTCTAACGTCCATGGGAATGGAGAGGGGCTGAGTGGGGATGCCCAGCTCTGACACCAGGGTAGTGTCCATGAAACTCTCATCAGCCCCAGAGTCAATGAGAACCCGGAGAGGAGGATGGCATGGAGAGGGGTGCGAGTAAGGGGAGAAGAAAAATTCTCTGTATGGCCCGTCAGAGTACTCGTACCTACTGATGAGCCTGGTCTTAATGGATAGGTAGACACATAATGGCCGGTAATCCCGCAATACAGACAACTCTTTGTGTTAAGTCTGTGTAAACGTTCGGCTGGAGACAGCCTAGCTCTGCCGAGTTGCATCGGCTCCGGAAGAGGCGAGTCGGCAGACCTCGGAGATTCTCGGGGGGACTCAGGTAACCTCAGAGGCAAGGTGAGATCCTTGGGCGAGCAAGTGGGACTGGAATCAGACCTCCTCTCCCTCCTTCATTCCCGTAGCCGCCCATCGATCCGGATGGTCAAGGCGATGAGCGAGTCGAGATCCGTAGGCAGCTCCCGGGCTGCGAGCTCGTCTTTAACCTCCTCCGATAATCCATGAAGGAATGTGTCGAACAGGGATTCCGGGTTCCAGGCACTCTCGGCAGCCAACGTGCAGTAATCAACCGCATAGTCCGCCACACTACGGGAGTCTTGACGAAGCTGGAGTAACTTCCGGGCAGCCTCTCTCCCAGACAACGGAGAATCGAAAACCTTTTTCACCTCAGCCACAAACTTCTCTAGACTGAAGCACACGGCAGATTGTTGTTCACACCCCGCCGTAGCCCAGGCGAGAGCCCTCCCAGACATGAGTGTTGTGAGATACGCTATCTTCAAGCGGTCTGAGAGGAAGGGCTGCAGCTCGAAGATGAGGGAACAAATGCCCGACAGGTTCCTGACTCTCCAGCGAAGCGTTCCGGAAGAGGTAAGCGGGGTTCTCCTTCCATAAGACCTCGAAGTAACTCCTCGTGCCTCCCAATGGTGGCTCCTTGGGAGGAGACAGCGTTGCGGAGCTGGTCTGAGTCTGCTGGGTCAGTCATGCCCAGTTCATACTATCAGAACTCCTGATAAGACCCAGATGCAGACAGTTCGAATCACAGATGTGTATTAACAAAACAGGGGGCAGGCAGACGACAGGTCAAGGGCAGGCAGAGGTCGGTAAACCAGGGCATAGTCAGTAAGGTACAGAACGGCAGGCAGGCTCAGGGTCAGGGTCAGGGCAGGCAGACGTCAGTAATTCATGGCAGTGTCAGAGCAGGCAGAGTAGTCAAAACCGGAAAAACATGAAAAACAGGGGCAAGAGGAAAACAAGAGTACAGGAAAAACACGCTGGTAGGCTTGATGAGACAAGACGAACTGGCAATAGACAAACAAAAAACACAGCCATAAATGCACAGGGGATAATGGGGAAGATGGGCGACACCTGGAGGTGGGTGGAGACAAGCACAAGACAGGTGAAATAGATCAGGGTGTGACAGTGTGGGGGAAGGGCGTCAGACAGAAGAAGATTGAGAGGCAGATTATTTAACTTCGTGGAGACATGTTTCTTGGGTGGATAAGGTATGAGTCAATTAACGCACTTGAACTAGTAGAATGTTTTAAGAAGCCCACATTTTTGAGCAAAAGGAGTCTCTGCTCATTGGTTTGACACACAGGACATTTGAGCTGCTGTCCTCAGTATGTTGTAGATGAGAGCTTTGTCTTATGGTTTTAAAGATATGAGATGTGATTTAAGATAGATATGAACATATATTTTAAATGTTGATTGACATTTAATATGATATAGGGCTAACATTGAACATGCACTGTGTTATTTCATTTGAAAGAGCAAATTTTAACCTATTTAAGATATAATTTTCTTATGTGTGACAAACTGAAGTCAAACTATAACCTTTGATCACTCAGTTGGCAGTCTTGTATCAAACAAATCTAATTGAGGCCTAGGTTCAATGCGGACCGCAGAAGATCCATGCCTCGTACGTGGACACTGCATTCACAGTAAATGCTGCATATGTCGGCTCAATCCGTTATAGCGCTGATCTTCCTTGGTTCGGATTGAATATAGCCCCAAGAGTGGCTAAAATGTGTGGTGTCATTGTAAATGGGACATTTCATGTGAATTTGGTCCGAAACTTATCATGACGTTTTGGATCTTCCTGAAATGTAATCCAAGGAAAGGTACTTTGAAGGAGGCACTACATTTTAAATGTTAAATTATTAAGATTATTATTGATTAACTTTGGTCATCGAAGTTGGGATATTTGTGACATTTTGGCTTTACTACCCAGATCTCCTATAAGACACTACAACCCTTAGTCTGTAGATCTAAGCAAGACTTGCTGTAATTTCAAACTTTACCATGTTCTCCAAAATATGAGCATTGCTTAGATTTTGATACTTACCTACAATATGGATTCTGCAAAATATAAACATTCATATTTTAAAAGTATTTAAAACATTTTTTAGATGTTGTTTTACACAATTTACTCCACAGTCACATTAAATGTCTAGAGTGGGGTCTCTGTTTCTTTATTAGTCATGATCCATTTTATGAGCACCACGAACCAGCACAGTGAATGTGAAAAGTGTTGTAAAAGAAACTCCCTCTGCTGGTGATTGCTGGATGTGCTTTTGAAATTATATTGATGTTTTTCAGTAATCATAAATCAATGTATGAAAATTGTGATCAAAATGTATTAATTAGGCTAGTCATATTTCAGAGCACATTGAAAGGTTTCTAATGACACACTTTCTTTGTAGCATGTCTCAGGTGCAACAATGGGAAGTTTAATATGTTGAAGAAATACCAGTGGAAGGAACATTTTTGGGAGGACAAAAAGCTCATTACTTAAAAAAAGTATAAATAAATGATCAATATCAACATGGGTTTTGAAAAGCTACATGCTCCTGATCTTCCTGCATGTTTGAACATTTGAATGCTGTTTTTTTTATTTTATTACTTTGTCATTAAGGAGCATTAGGCCTACATTCAATCAGATCAAGCTTTAACCTGGCAAAGCCGACACCCCCATAGCTGATGTTTTGACGGTGTCTGGAAGGTGTAACTGCGTTGGAGCTGTCAAATCGGTTGTGCATGATTATTGTCAAGAATAAGCCACACTGTCCCACTCACGTTAGAAGTTCAGAAAGAGAATGTGTAGGCTATATCGAAATAATTACGTTCACATTTAAAATCATTACACGAAATAATAAGGATTTCGATCAGCATAATCACATTACATCTCACATTCAAGTGTCCAAACATGAAGAAATATCTCTTAATGCGACTCCGTGCAGCCAATGGCAATATCTGCTTTAGGTATAATGCAAGGAGCCGCTTGTAAATTCGACAGCTCTAAGTAGTTCCACCTCTAACATGCTTGCTAAAAATGCAGCATTTTGACATCCTCCGTCAGTCAACCCTGTGTCACTTCTAGGAAGATTTCAACCCACTCTATCCAAACATTTCTCCAAGTTCACCATCATTGTAAATCTCTAATTATTTTGTTGCTTGGACAAAGTCCTTTTTGAGGTTTTATTATTTATTTAATGTGATTAGTGATTAATTTATGTCTGTCCCTCATTTTAAAGGGATACTTCCGGATTTTGGCCATGAAGCCCTTTATCTACTTCTTAGAGTCAGATGAACTTGTGGATACAATTTTTATGTCTCTACGTGCAGTTTGAAGAAATTTGCTAACTGGCGTAGGCACAATGATTGTAAGTCTATGGCAGATACAAAAGACTTCCAGCCATTGCGTTAACGCTAGTAACTACCTCTAACTTCCTTCATGCTGGATGCAGAGACATACAAATGTTTTCCATGTGTTCATCTGGCTCTGGGGAAGTAGATAAAGGGCTTTCGTTTCCAAAATCCCAAACTATTCCTTTAAGGTTAACCCTGTTACTTGAACTGAACTATTGTTTTAATGTGGTGAAGCCATTCATTTAAAAAAAAAAATAATTTCATAAGAAATATTTAACATCTAATAGTCAAATCATAGTGTAAAAGCAGGTGACTGGTTCTACTCTTTTGGGCCATTTTCTGGTGCTTTGTAGTGGAAAACTGACCAGGTCGAGCATAACATGTCAACCCTGTTACCCATACTGTAGATAGACAGGCTATACATTTTTTTTGTAATTACATTTTTTAGTGTGGAGCTTGCATTCAATTGCAACTCCCTGTTGCACAAGCTTCCATTCAACGTTCAAAGCATTCTGAATACACCTGACTTGTGATTTTATTTAATTTTAATTCCACCCTGGTCAAATGCCTAAACCTTAGGAGTAATCAGAATTGACCCATTAACAGCTGCTTTCACACAACAACAAAAATATTCCGGAACCCCCTATAGCCCCCAGTCTTGAACTGCTCCCCACCTCTGTTCGCCTTAAATATCAACAAAGGTGTGTTGGTTGAAAGGTGTAGGCTAAACAGTTATTTTCCTAGCGGTGATGTCATTTCCTCCTGCAAGCTCCATATAAAAACGCAGGTGCAGTTGCAGCAAGTTGTTCGTGGTACATTAATGCTTGCGCGAGATAGACCCCTGATACTGAAAAACGCAGCCCGCCAGAAATAACCAGGGCGGCCAAGTTGCACATAGAATGAACCCATCATTTATCGACTCTTTCCACAAACAATCGAAGGGGAACTAACATTCTGAATAAGCTTTTGACGTTTGCTATTCCTGCCCGTTTTATTGCAACGATGATCGCGAGAGGATACTTCATTTTGACAATATTGGTTAATCGCGGTAAGAGAAATTGTATTATGTTGGGATTGACTAATATTTATTCAAGTTATAGCTGTGATTCCACTAAAGTTAGCGGGTTGTGAAGCTGCGGGAATGTCTGTTGTCATTTGGTCTAGCACCAAGGACAGCGGCAAGCGCACCCGAATCCTTTTCGGATGGGCGCTATCGGCGATCTGTACATATAGGCCTATACGCTTGGCCACAGAAGTGCATTCTCAATTAATAAGAAGTCGATATTTTTCATGGGAAATATGTCTGCCCTCGTCCCAACTGTAGGCTATAAAATTGACCATATATTTAGCTGAAAATGTTGTGGAATAACGTATCCTAAACTAAAGACGACAATGTACCTATTGATTGGTAGAGCTAAACCTAATAACTATGCGAGACATGACGTTTTCGTTAATCATATTTTTCTTTCCCCACGTAGTTCTCTCATTGCCCGTGACTCCAACTTACCTTGAGAAAGAGGATGTCGAGGTAAGAATCCTTTTCAACGAATAGCTTAATGATATTGTCAGCTTTATGTTACATTTTGTGTATGGTGTTTGTAATCAGGGCCAGACTGGCAGCCATCTGGCATTTTTTTGGGCAAATGCCAGATGGGCTGGTCATTTTTTTGCCCAGTGGGCCTGTCTAACCTTTTTTTTCTGCTCAAAATGATCATTATCTACCTAATAATGGGGCCTCAAGGAATAAATTGGTCCAGTGTGTGGGCCTTGAAGACAAAAATGGTCCGGTGGGTTAGAAATGGCAGAGCCGATTTCTGGTCTCAGTTCACCCCTGTTTGTATCAAAAACACTTTGCTTGATACGTTTCAGGACTAGGGTTGCAAAGGGAGGGTATGTTTCTCATAACTTTCAAAGTTTATCAGTAAACTACCAGAATTTTGGTAACTTTCAACTTTCATTCTTCGTGCGTCATGTCCAAATAATACAAAAGTATAAAAAAATATATATTGTGAAGCTCAACAAAGCCACTTATAGATGATTTGAACATGATGTACGAAAAATTAGAATATCAGTTCCATACCTTGAATGGGATTTGTACATTTTTCACGCATCACCAAACAAAAAATCTGTGAAGCTACAGTCTCTCATGCAACACAATGATAATGTTCTACGCACAAGAATATCAGGGTGCTATCTTCATGTACGATAATCTATTTACATATAATTTGCATATTGTACTTACATATCTTATTTACGTATTGTAAATGTACAATAACACAACGACACTGTTATTGCCACGACAGTGAGTAATCGAAATAGAATAATGCATATCCATGTCTCTTTATTTTGTTTACTTTGCAACTGTAATATCTGGGACTACTCTGAAGCCACAGCACACTGCAAAGTCCAGCTATAGACCTGAGACCGTCTTTGGTCTACCAGACTGCAGCCTTCTCTCCTTGGCAATACTTTAAAGAGCACATTTGACATCTGGAGGCTAACACCATGATGGGAGGTCTGATTGTCTCTCCATTGCTGTCGTGGCATCCAGTCTTTCCCCTAGTTTATTTTACAGGTGGGGCGACAAGATTCAAAGCCAACATTGTTAATATAATCCATTAAATAGAAGATCATTTTTGTAGGCGGATGGTCCTGGCCCGCCTATACGGGGAAGGGGAAAACGCTGATGCCATGTTTATCCGTTGACCGTGTGTCCGCTCTGCCCCCCTCAGGTGATGAAATGCATCGTGGAGGTTCTCGCTGATGTGCTCTCGAAGCCACACCGTTTGGCTGTCAGTCAGGAGTGCCTGAACATACTAAGGACAGGTAAACCACTCCCAGGGACCTGTACTCCAGATATACGCGTTTAGGTACAGATCTAGGATCAGCTCACACTCCCTAACTTAATAACCACAACTCCATTAACAGAGAAAAATGCAAAAATCACCTTAGATCAGTGTCTAGAGACATACCTTTTCTGGTATTTCAAAGGTGTCACTGTCACTCACTGTCACCAATTGTGACCTAATGCAAGTTAATATTTGCTTTCATTTTCACCATGGATGCACATGACTCAGGAAAGTCCGAAATGGCACCTAATCCCTACATATTGCACTATGCAGTGCACTACATTTGACCAGGGCCCATAGGGCTTTGGTCATAAGTAAGGCACGATATAAGGAATAGAGTGCCATTTGCGACACAGGTCTGAGCTCTCCATAAGTGCACTCGGCAGAGCAGGCGGGGCTATTCAATTACAGCCATTGTGTTACCTTGACGCTGTCCTTGTTGAGAAAAATCTTTCAGGGCATTACTCATTACTGGCTATTGTTACCAGGATGGGGCTGCGGTTGGGAAATGAAACCCCTCAATAGAGAGAGAGAGAGAGATGCTCCGAATACAGTGAAATGCTTACTAACAAGCCCTTAACCAACAGTAAAATAACAATAGCGAGGCTATATACAGTGGGTGCCAGTACAGAGTCAATGTGCGGGGGCACCGGTTAGTCGAGGTAATATGTACAGAGGAGAGGGAAAATAAAAATAAGGGGCACTAAAAAGAGAGAACAAAGAGGGAGACATACAGTATAGATGGGCAGGGAGGGAAATACAATGGAGAAAGGATTACTTAGTAGTAAGATCAGACAGAGAAGAGAAACAGCAAGAGAAATGTGTTTACCATAAAGAGATGGATTTTAGAGAGGGAGAAAGGGGAAGACCAAGAGGGAGAGAAAGAAAGAACGAAGGAAAGAGTGACCCTGAAGAAAGACAGAGTAAGCAGTAGTTCTCTTGAATGCCGGCCTCATTCTGTACACTCTTTCTGGGTCAGCAGAAAGGGAAAAGCTCTGTGATGCTGTAATTCACTGGAAACCACTCTTTGGGCCAAAATGATTAATTTGGATTTCTGCTTTGGAGGCAATACATTTCAGGGTAATTAATTTTTAGAGATGGGAGCAAATGTGCTGAGTTGTCACGAACAACCAAAGGGGAGAAATATACCTGTACATTTGCGCAGGGACATTGCTGGCTTGCTTGGACAATTAAAGTATTTATGCGTTGCTGAATGACCAGGTCTCCCTAGTAAAATAGGTTTTCTGACCTCAATGTGATTTCTGGGGGATAAATAAAGGTTACAAAAAATGGTTTCCTTTGCAGATGAAAGGCTTGTGTC
Source organism: Salvelinus alpinus (assembly GCF_045679555.1). Taxonomy (NCBI): domain Eukaryota; kingdom Metazoa; phylum Chordata; class Actinopteri; order Salmoniformes; family Salmonidae; genus Salvelinus; species Salvelinus alpinus. The sequence goes on along the minus strand of NC_092112.1, from coordinate 35,627,969 downwards.
AATCCTCCGCCACCGCAACTTCCTCAAGGAGCTGCAGGACATTGCCGTTGAAGGTGAGGTATTGACTGACTTTCACTGTGGCGGGTGATACAAGGCAACCCTATCAGGAAGTGACATCATCTTTGAGTGATGTCACACAACTGTTGTGATGTAATCAGAATTTCACTTTGTTGTGTTCATCTTAGATTTGATTGGGTTTCATGTTCCCTTTCACATAAATGGTTTTCAGCATGAAGTAAATCGTTTTTAGTGTTTATTCTCTTGATTGTTTTCAATTTAGTTTGTCAATCATGTAAACAGCCACAATAATAATAATAATAAAATAGCTATTTCTAAAACCCAAGACACTTTACAATAAGCAATCATAAGTGTATTTTAGGGGATGTATTGTAAGTATATGTCAAAATAAATTAGTCTAAATATTTGCAGTCACAACTCCTCATCTCCCCTCCAAATGACAGGAGCCAATGAGAGAGCTCAGCAGCATGTTGACATCACGGCAGATCATGTGACTAAGAAACCACAGGGTCCTCAGGGTATAGATGAGGCTGCAGGTGAGTCCCACTAGCACACATCCTCAGTAAAATTGCCATATGACAGCATTGCCTCATGATGACTGAAAATCCAAATCTCTGTCAAGTTTGCCATTTTACTGTCAAGTTGTGATATTGTGACAGTCGCTATGTGCAGGGCTGGCCCTAACCTTTTGGTCGATCTATAAAGTGGAATTTAGCTGCCGCCCCCCCCACCTCGCAGAAAATAGTGGCCCCCCCCTCTTGACTGAGAAGTGAAAAAATATAAGGTTTAGGGTTCATTTCCTGCAATTCTACAGATTTTGCCATGGGGCAGAGATATTTTTTTTTAGCAGTTTTGAAGCAAATTTCATGACTTAATATGATATGAGTGCGAGTGACTAACAAAATCAATGTGGGCCCCCTGGAGGTCACGTCCCCTGGGCACGTGCCCTGCATGCCCAGTCGGTAATTCCACCATGATTACTATACATTTAAGTAGCTAATTTACCAATCAAAAAAATGTTAGCTGACAAGGGATAATTGAGTGACTGTCAGTGACTGACATAAGAGAGAAACTGCTGATGCACAAATTGCACCTTGTGTATTCTACTATTCTAACTCTCAACAGTAAGTTGAGACCCGGACTGAGTTCCTAAAACAAAAATTGGGGATTAGGGACCCCATGGTCGCCTCTTAGCAGTCTCTTATGTCCCTTATGCTTTGGCCCAGTGTGTGTGTGTGTGTGTGTGTGTGTGTGTGTGTGTGTGTGTGTGTGTGTGTGTGTGTGTGTGTGTGTGTGTGTGTGTGTGTGTGTGTGTGTGTGTGTGTGTGTGTGTGTGTGTGTGTGTGTGTGTGTGTGTGTGTGTGTGTGTGTGTGTGTGAGAGAGAGAGAGAGATACAGACCCTGTTTATAGACAAAGATGCAGTTCAATTCTGGACAAGCCAAGAGGCACACTATGAAATCTATAAATCTCTTCGTTTTTGCTGTGCAATGTTCTGGGACGTTGTCAGCTAAGCAGGTCTGACCACAGTGCTGTGTGGAGTGGATGGCATCTGGGAGAAGGGAGCTGCTGGTACACACACAGGCTCTAAAGGTTCTGATAGACAGAATTGGGACAGGGAGCTTCTCTCTCTTGCTATCTCTCGCTGCCCATGTCTTTTCCAATGGCTGTCAGTTACCCTCTGTGTCTCTCTGTCTCTCTCATTCTCTGGGCGCCAGTTCCACAGGTGTAAACCCCATAGACTTAAAAGGGATTGTTCAGCAAGACAAAGTTCACAAACGTTGGCTAACTTTAGTCAAATTGTTTAACTTTAGCAGTTACTAGGTAACATGTTTGTGATGAGATTTCATCCATCAAACTTTCCAGATGGTTGGAATATGTATGTACGGTCTTGGTGGGAACAATGTCGTCAATGCACTTATTGATGAAGCCGGTGACGGAGGTGGTATACTCCTCAATGCCAATGGAGGAATCCCGGAACATATTCCAGTCTGTACTAGCAAAACAGTCCTGTAGCTTAGCATCTGCGTCATCTGACCACTTCCGTATTGAGCAAGTCAATGGTACTTCCTGCTTTAATTTTTGCTTGTAAGCAGGAATCAGGAGGACAGAATTATGGTCAGATTTGCCAAATGAGGGCGAGGGAGAGCTTTGTATGCGTCTCTGTGTGTAGTAAAGGTGGTCTAGAGTTTTTTTTCTTCTGGTTGCACATGTGACATGCTGGTAGAAATGAGGTAAAACAGGATTTAAGTTTGCCTGCATTAAAGTCCCTGGCCACAAGGAGCGCCACTTCTGGATGAGCATTTTCTTGTTTTCTTATGACCTTATACAGCTCGTTGAGTGCGGTCTTAGTGCCAGCATCGGTTTGTGGTGGTAAATAGACGTCTACGAATAATATAGATGAGAACTCTCTTGGTAGATAGTGTGGTCTACAGCTTATCATAAGGTACTCTACCTCAGGCGAGCAATACCTCGAGACTTCTTTAGTATTAGACATTGCGCACCAGCTGTTATTGACAAATAGACACACACCCCCACCCCTCGTCTTACCAGACGTAGCTGCTCTGTCCTGTCAATGCACGGAAAACCCAGCCAGCTTTATATTACCTGTGTCGTTGTTCAGCCACGATTCGGTGAAACATAAGATATTACCGTTTTTCATGTCCTGTTGGTAGGTAGTCTTGATCGTAGATCATCCAGTTTATTTTCCAATGATTGCACATTGGCCAATAGGACGGATGGTAGTGGCATTTGCTTCAAAAGTAGTTAATCAATCAAATATATTTATAAAGCCCTTTTTACATCAGCAGATGTCACAAAGTGCTTATACGGAAAACCAGCTTAAAACCCCAAAGAGCAAGCAATGCAGATGTAGAAGCATGGTGGCTAGGGCAAACTCCATAGAAATGGCAGAAACCTAGGAAGAAACCTAGAGAGAAACAAGGCTCTGAGAGGTGGCCAGTCCTCTTCTGGCTGTGCCGGGTGGAGATTATAAGAGTACATGACCATTAAAGTCAGATCGTTCTTCAAGATGTTCAAACATTCATAGATGACCAGCAGGGCCAAATAATAATTACAGTGGTTGTAGAGGGTGCAACATGTCAGCTAGGAGTAAATGTCAGTTGGCTTTTCATAGCTGAGCATTTAGAGGTTGAGACAGCAGGTGCGGTAGAGAGGGGGGGAGAGAGAGAGAGAGAGATACAGACCCTGTTTATAGACAAAGATGCAGTTCAATTCTGGACACACTATGAAATTGATACATCCCTTATTTTTGTTGTGCAATGTTCTGGGACGTTGTGTCAGCTAAGCAGGTCTGACCACAGTGCTGTGTGGAGTGGATGGCATCTGGGAGAAGGGAGCTGCTGGTACACACACAGGCTCCAAAGTTTCTGATAGACAGAATTGGGACAGGGAGTCTCTGTCTTTCTCTCTCTTCTCTAAACCCCATAGAATTAAAAAGGATTGTTCAGCAAGACAAAGTTCACAAACGTTGGCTAACTTTAGTCAAACTGTTTAACTTTAGCAGTTACTAGGTAACATGTTTGTGATGAGATTTCATCCATCAAATGTTCCAGATGGTACATCCAACATGGCCCACTGCCCACACATGAGAGGTTTGTTATTCTACAGGCACATTTAAGCATGAACACTGCCTAACAACTAAGCTCAGCAACCCAGAACTACTACGTCTGTCTACGAGAGATTACCTAACAACGCAAGAGTGAGGATATGATTAATCATCATGCTGATTTTTTTTCTTCTTCATGTGAGAAAAGAAAGTTATTTGATTCTGCCTAATTTGGTATTCTAGCACATCCTTGTGGAGGTATTATCATAGAGATACGATATACTGTGTTCTGTTTAATTCTGTAGGCCTTATGCACCACATGGTAAGTAAGCTTAGGTGACTTGAAATGATCTGAACCCGTATTTACTAAGCTCTGAATCAGGTCCCCCATGTCCATACAATCTTAATCATTATGATCTAAAAGGGAAAACTGATCCTAGATCAGCACTCCAACTCTGAGACACTTTATGAAAACGGGCCTTGATGCACCATGTCATGACAGCACTAGGACTTATTTATGGCTCGTTGCCATAGGTTGCATTAAGGTAAGTGACAAGGTTTACTCATTATTCAATTTGCATTTCCAATTTAATTTCGGCAGCTCCTATAGTATATTCACTGTCCGTTTTAGTTCTGCTGATGTCAGGATAAGTAAGTACACAGGGGATTCGCCTCTTGGCCATCAGTCAAAGTGCACATTTACATTTTGATTGGCCGCTGCTTTAAAGTCGGCCACTTGTGCATGCTGTCCGATCGTACGTCGGGATGGAAAGGCAAAGGTGAGTGCCAAATGGCACCCTTTCCCATAGTCAAGAATACATATTTCGTACTAGATATGAAAAGCACCCTATTTTGTACTACATATGAAATAGGGTTTCATTTGGGACATATGGCTGTGTCTGAAGCCATTTGCCACACGTGACCGTCAAACTTTGCGTCTTTCTGTTGTCGCTATGACATATTTCTAAACTATGAAAGAGAAAATTTCTGCACATTCTGTGACATCAGAGGATGTGTCCACCTTCCTCTCCTTTTCACATTTGAGATTAATCATGACTATTCAGATCGAAATATAGTGTATAGAACAGATGTGATTGTCGGTTAGGTAGAATAGGGAATTGTTTCCGCTCTATTCATAAAATGTCTATATGCAATGTTCAGAACGGTTCACTTCACACCCTTGTGGCGCCTTGCTAACTGCACTTCCTGCTGGGAAGTGAAGTCGATCTATTGTCCATCTAAATGTAGTCCATCTGTTGGATGGATGTTTGGGCAGTGCAATGGATCATTGCTCCCAGTTTCATAATTGAAAGGCAGGCAGGGAGGTCCCTGTGCTCTGCTTTTAACTCCTTATCCTTATCCTTATCCACACTCTTAACACTAGGGCCGGGATTCAATACGAGGCGCGTTGTAGCACACAGTATAATATAACACAAAGGCCACAAAGGACAAAGGTTTTTGTATCAACATTTTAGCTTGATATAATAAACAAATGTCTTTACAGGGTTAAATATTAGTTTCTAGAACACAGCATGTGCTTCAAAAGTAGCTATCAATCATTCAAATCGTTTTTACATCAGCAGATGTTACAAAGTGCTTATACAGAAACCCAGCCGAAAACCCCAAAGAGCAAGCGATGTAGAAGCACAGTGGCTAGAAAAATAATTATACTGTTATTTGGATTGTAGTTTGGATTCTTTCTGATATTTATTGTTTTTTCTTGAGTTATTTTTACTATTACTAATGTTTGACATTCTACTGCAATTTTAAGGAGCTGGCAACTAAAGCGTTTCACTGCACCCGTTATAACATCTGCTAAACTGTGTTTTCAACCAATAAACGTTGATTTGATGTACAACTTCATTGAATGTCTTTTTGTGCCTTGACAAAATCATTTACCCCCCATTGATGAGAAATGGTATCTCTGTTTCATCTCCTTCATAGATCGATCGATGTTGGCCGCTCTGGGGGGCCCCGGCGAGAGGTCTATCCTGTCCCAGAAGAGGGGGACCGGAGGAGAGGGAGAAGGGGAGGGTGAAGGAGAGGCGGGGAACAGTGCGGAGAGGGACGGAGAGTCATCCCGTGAGAGGAACGAGATCATCAGAAAAGGCGAAGAGAAGAAGCGAGAAAAGGACGAGACCCCTGACAACCGTATCTCAGATGCCATGAACAAGGAGGGGAAAGAGGAGGAAGAGGATGTGGATGTGATTGAAAAGAAAGAAGAAGAAGGGGATGAGAAGGAAAAGGAGGAGGATGAGGAGAAGCGTGCGAGCTCAAGAGAAGACGGCGAGAAGGCTAAAACGGAGGGAGGAAACGTGACTCTGGATAAGAAAGGTAAGAACTGCTGCCCAGAGTACATTGACAGTGACATTACAGACACTGGTCTTCAGGCCTTCACATGTCGACTAAATTGACATCTCTTGACTACACCACAGTGGAGTAGGGTAAAGTTGACCCTAAAAGCTGATCTTGGGTCAGTTTTGCATGTTAACCCACTAAAGGTAAATGTTAAGATTGGCGGTTGGGGTGGTGTGAGTTGATCTGTACCTAGACGAAACTTCATCCCGAAGCAAATTGAGTACTCGCGCTGTAATGAACCATATGATTGGCCAATTAGACATATATATTGAATGTCCTACATGGCTATTGTTCACAGTTGAACCCAAGAAAAGAAGAGGGTGGCAAAGACACTTCTAAAAACCCAGACATCTCTAGTCTACCCGCTTCTCACTAGCTACCTTCATTGGTATCTGGTAGCTATGCAGGCTGCGAGCAGGTACCATCATCTTGTAAGTGCACTTGCAAGCTTTAAAGTGAGCATGAAAGTGGCTGCAGTTAGCTTCCCTCTCGACTACACTTCACTAGTACACTACACCCGGAGGAGGATTAACTATGATGATGAGGTGTCATAAAGATTAAATAGTGGACCGCTCTAGCTAAGTGCCAAATCAATCCATTAGATAAACACTGTTCTCTGGGGTACTGAGGTCAGTCAGGCAGAGAGAGCAGGATCAGGAGGGAGGCATTGTTAGTGTGTGTGTGTGTGTGTGTGTACGAGCGACACACACACAAACACAAAGAGAAATCAAATATAAGAGAATAGAACGAGAGACGCACTGCAGTGAGAGAAAGAATGCAGGGAGGGAGGGAAGAGAAAAAGAGGTGGAGACTGGTGGTGAGACTGTGACCATGCACTGCGGGAGCAGATGATGGATAGGAGCGGCTCCATCTATCTGATGAGTTTGAGTGCTCCCCGCACAGCGGCCCGGTTTGATTAGATAATGGATACTGGAACATTACCAACAAGACAGAGCACTTGGACAGCAGGGTTGCCTCCCAAATGACACCATGTTCCCTATTCCCTATATAGTGCACTACTTTTGACCAGGATCTATAGGGCTCTGGTCAAAAGTAGTGCACTATATAGGGAATGGGTGCCATTTGGAATACAGCCCATGGCTACGGATTGACTGCACGCCCCTGGAATTCAAATCTAAACGCTAGATTTAGGCCAAGGAAAGAAATGAAAATATAATCATAAGCGGTGAGCAAGCATGTGAACTAGGCCATATTTTGTTTTTGTATACTTTATTTCTAGATTTTTAGGACAGAGAGACATCCCCAGTCCTTCAACCACCAACTGGCTATTTCTAAGGTTGAGGCTAGGACAAGGTTCTAGCATGACCAGCAAGTCCCAGTGACTATTCAACTGAGCATAAGGTCACTCCAAGGGACGGTACAATATGATCTCAGTACCTCCATATGTTGTATGCAGGGAAGGAGGCTCCGTAAGGGCTGTAACCAAATGCAGAGGTGTCATGCCCATAGGGGACACAGGGGCACGTGCCCCCTAACCCTAATCCCTACCCTACCCTAACCTTAACCATAACCATAAACCTTAATCACTTTAATAGGGGGTAGGGACGTCCCAAGGATCCCAGAAAGCACAGACCCCTTCAGATGTGTCATGTTTAAAAAACTAAATATAGATTTTTTTAAAACAACATTTTTGTTGTTGTTTCTCTGTAGTACTACGAGACACTTAGCCACTTTATGAAGTTTGCTTTAGCTAGCCCAGATAGGTTCCTAATCTCCCAAACTCATAACTAGCTACCAATAAACCATTTCAGGCAATCAAGTTAGAGTAGCTAGTTTGGTAGATTTTAGAAAAGCAAGCAATTACTAATGTACTGAATAAGATTCACATTCCTTTCAATCTTTTACCCGGATTGAGGCAGAGATGCAAAAAATAATATTTATTTTCTTTCAAAAAATAACCACCTGACTGGAGGATACAGACAAGTCAAGAAGTATGCTTGGATATAATGAAATGTATTTATGACATAGAATTAAGCATAATGATTATGGCTCTAGATTGCAGGAAAAAAGCTGTTTCGGGTGTTTGAAGAATTCTCAAACTTCCTGATGGACCACTCCCGTAACATCCTCATGTACTTTGTGCCCCCTCGGGTTTTTGGGGTGTATGACGCCCTTGACCACGTGTCCATAATTTAGAAAGGTGGAGCATGAGGGAAATGTAAAAGGCAGAGATCTGCTCAGCCAACTGGCAGCAGAAGATTTCATTAAGAAGAGTGGAATCCTGTTGAGGGTGGATAATACTGTTTAGAGAGTGAGGAGAGAGGGAGAGAAGGGAGGAGAGAGAGAAAGAGATGATGTTCCTTTCTTTGGAGAGCGGTGGTAGCCTCAAGGATAGATATAGCAGGCTAGTAACAAAAGGGTTCGAATCCTAGGTCTGATAAGGTGAATCTGACGTGAGTGAGCAGGCAACCGATATCACAGCAGCCACTTTCTGCCGTTGTGCAAGGCACAAACTGCTCTAGGGGTGATGCTTTGAGCTGACCCTGTGCTGCTCCTGGTCTGTTGTGCATATGTATGAGTGAGTGAGGGAGTGGTATGTCTGGTTGGATACTCTGTCAAGAAACAATGAAAAATGTCCATGCAAATGGATGAATAAAGATACACTACATGACCAAAAGTATGTGGACATCTGCTCATCGAACATCTCATTCCAAAATCATGGGCATTAACATGGAATTCCCCCCCCCCTTGCTGCTATAACAGCCTCCACTCTTTTGGGAAGGCTTCTCACTAGATGTTGGAACATTGCTATAAGGACCTGCTTCCATTCAGCCACAAGAGCATTAGTGAGTTCAGGCACTGATGTTGGGCTATTAGGCCTGGCTCGCAATCAGCGTTCCAATTCATCCAAAAGGTTTTCGATGGGTTTGAGGTCAGGGCTCTGTGCAGGCCAGTTAACTTCCTCCACACCGATATCAACATATAATTTCTGCATGGACCTCACTTTGTGCATGGGGCGTTGTCATGGTGAAACAGGAAAGGGCCTTCCCCAAACTGTTGAAACAAAGTTGGAAGCACAGAATCGTCTAGAATGTCATTTTATGCTGTACCGTTAAAATGTCTCTTCATTGGAACTAAGGGGCCCGAACCATGAACAACAGCCCCAGACCATTCTTCCTCCTCCACCAAACTTTATAGTTGGCACTATGTATTCGGGCAGGCAACGTTCTCCTGGAATCTGCCAAACCCAGATTTGTCCGTCGGACTGCCAGATGGTGAAGCGTGATTCATCACTCCAGAGAACGTGTTTCCACTGCTCCAGAGTCCAATGGTGGCGAGCTCCAGTCGACACTTGGCATTGCGCATGGTGATCTTAGGCTTGTGTTCGGCTGCTCAGTCATGGAAACCCATTTCATGAAGCTCCCAACGAACAATTGCTGACAATGCTTCAAGAGGCAGTTTGGAACTCGGTAGTGAGTGTTGCAACCGAGGACAGACAAGTTTTACGCGCTACTCGCTTTAGCACTCGGCTGTCCCGTTCTGTGAGCTTGTGTGGCCTACCACTTCGCGGCTGAGCCGTTGTTGATCCTAGACGTTTCCACTTCACAATAACAGCAAATACAATTCACTGGGGCAGCTCTAGCAAGGCAGATATTTGACAAACTGACTTGTTGGAAATGTGGCATCCTATGACAGTGCCACGTTGATAGTCATTGAGCTCTTTAGTGAGGCCATTCTACTGCCAATGTTTGTCTATGGAGATTGCATGTCGGTGTGCTCAATTTTATACACCTGTCAGCAACGAATGTGGCTGAAATAGCCAAATCCACTAATTTGAAGGGGTGTCCACATACTTTTGTATATATAGTGTATATTCTATTATTTTTTATCTACACAGGGGCAGAGTCTGGTGAGGTGACAGATGCACCAGAAGATAAATCTGAGGAGAAGAAATCTGCAGAGGAAAATGAAGAGGAGGTAGAGGAGAAGAGGTCTGCATTGCTTCTGCAAGACAGTGCCGAGGCAAAGAAGGAGTGGGAGGAGGAAGAGGAGGAGGAGGATGAGGGGGAGGTGAAACGCGAGGTCGCCGGTGTGAATCACTGGAGCAGAATGAGTGAGCTAGCCCGGAGTTTGCAAACAAAGAAGAGAGCGGGAGAGGAAGAAAAGTTGCAGGAAGTGAAGTCACTGGAGGTCGGAGGTCAACATGAAGTGCCCCATCACTCCCATCACTCCAAGGAGGAAGTGGAGGAGAAGAGGAAGGTGGGAGAGGCACGGAAGAGCCCCGAAGTGAAGGAGCTCCAGATGATGGCACGCAGGGAACCGCAGGAGAGGAGAGAGGGAGAGGAGGAAGAAGGGAGCACCAGCAGGAAGACTGAGGTACATTTCCCCCAATTATTAAAATTGGATGAACTATCCCCAAATCCAGTGAAATGCAATGGTACCTGGCTATATTAGCATTCTCGCTTAATCCTATCAGGAACCACCTCGAGAGGTGCACATTTTTGTTCTTGCCCTGCACTGTTGATTCAACTCGTCAACAAATCAACTAATCACCATGCCATGGATTAGTTGAATCAGGAGCCATATGTATCAAGCGTGTCAAGAGTAGGCGTGCTGATCGAGGATCAGGCCCCCCTTGTCCATGTAATCTTAATCATTGGGCTCTAAAAGGCAAAATTCTATAACATCACTCCTACTCTTAGACGCATGATACATAAGGCCCCTGATGTGTAACTGCTGGGCTACACTGAGAATGCATCGAGAAGAAACCCTGAACTAAACAAGAAACACAACACTCGGTGCTCTGAGAGCCTACCCACTGTACACACTGGTTGAATCAACGTTGTTTCCACGTCATTTCAATGAAAGGACTTTGAACCAACGTGTAATAGACGTTGAATTGACGTCTGTGCTCAGTGTGTATGTTCACTACCCACCTCACATCTAATGCTGTATTCTCTTCAGTCTACTGTAGTCCACTTTCATATGACACATCACAGTGCATCACTTGAATAGGCTAACAACACAGTTGACATTTGTCTGTCCTTTTGTCACGGTACGCTAGGCTGTCGTTGTCCACTTCATTAAACTCATCCTGTAGAGGAGCCGCTCGGTAGAACGCTGTGTAATGTGTTGGCCCCTGAGGCTTTTTCACACCTTCTTGGCAGATTCAACTTGGTTGTATTAAAATTAGTGCACATCGTAGCAAAACTTTTTGCAACCAAAATAAAACATTTACGTTTCTTATTGGACAAGTTAAGGTAGTCCC